>NC_039364.1:208602340-208625894 GCF_003573695.1 Papaver somniferum
CCCCCCCCCATCTTACCATTAGATTCTTACCAATCTTTTCAAGGACCGATTAGAAGAAATGAGGATGTTCGTTGATACCTTTAGGGAACATTGGAAGAGGTTTGGATGTTCTATCATGTCAGATGGTTGGACGGATGGGAAAAAGAGACATCTTATTAACTTTTTGGTGAATTGTCCTGAAGGTTCAGTATTTTTGAAGTCTGTGGATGCCTCAGATAGAACCAATGATGCTGATTTCATTCGTAAGCTTGTAAATGAGGTAATTGCTGATGTTGGTGCATAAAATGTTGTTCAGTTCATTACTGATAATGGTTCTAACTTCAAAAAGGAAGGGAAGGACTTAATGCTTGAATACCCACATATATTTTGGACTCCTTGTGGTGCTCATTGTGTTCAGTTGATGCTAGAAGAACTTGGTTCCAAGCTTCCAAGAATCAAGACAGCCGTCATACTAGGTAAGAGACTAGTTACATATATTTATGCTCATTTTCAAGTATTGAGCTTAACGAGGGAGTTGACTGGTGCAAACTTACATAGGTCTACAAAAAATAGATTAGAAACTCAATATTACACACTAGAGAGTCTTCAAAAGTATAAAACTCCTCTGCAAATGGTGTTTGTGAATGATAGGTGGGTAAAAACTAGGTTTGCAAGAGAAAATGTGGGAGTAAATGCACTTAAAATTGTTACAAGTATCAAATTTTGGGAAGATGTCGATTACTCTTGTAGGGTGCTAAAGCCTTTAGTTAAGGTAGTAAGATTAGTGGATATCGAACGCAAACCTACAATGCCTTCTTTTTATGAGGCAATGAGAATAGCAAGGGATCAACTTGAGAAGAATTTGGGTGAAGATAATGATACTTGGGTTATAGTTAAGGCTGTTTTTGATAAGAGATGGAAGAATAACTTTAATCATCCTCTACATTGTGCGACTTATTATCTAAATCCTTCCATATTCTATAAGATTCCAGCTCATTTGATGGATAATGGTCCAAAGTACATAGAAATCAAAAGGGGACTTCATACAGCTATGGAAAAGCTTATAACCAATGAAGATGAACTTGAGATGGCAACAACTGAATTGAGAATGTACAGTGATGCTTATGGAATCCTAGGAAGTCAGACTTGCAAAAAAAGAAGAGACAAAGATCAACCTCGTAAGTTTTCCTGTACTGTAAGTTTAAAATTTGGTTACGTTTGTGTTAAATAGGTTTGTATTGATTAGCTACTTTGTTCATGTTTATGACAGATGATTGGTGGATTACATATGGAGGAATCGATGTCCCAAACCTACAAAAATTTGCAATCAGGGTATTGAGTCTTACTTCTTCTGCTTCCCCATGTGAGCGAAACTGGAGCACATTTCAAAATGTGAGTCTTACTTGTTCTATCTTCACAGTTGCATTATGTTCTTTGCAAAGTCATAAATTTCAACAATGCATGAAACAACAATGTATGTTCTTATCACAACAAACTGGAATGCATGAAACAATCAGTTTAACTATTTATTTTTTGTATTTCAGTTGCACACCAAGAAGCGGAATCGCATAACACAACAAAAATTGAATGATAGTGTATTTATCCAATATAACAAAAAATTGCAGCGTCGTTATAAAGAAATTGCAGAATATAATGATGATGGGAAAGCTCGTGACCCTATTTTTCTTGATGAGCATGATGAAAATGATGAATGGTTGGATCCACAGAACTTACATGACTTGGCTGTAGAAGGTGATAATGTAACTTTGGATGATTTGCAAGATATTCTTGGCGAAGAAAGTCGTCCAGTTGATAGTAGAGGTGCATGTAGCTCTCGAAGAAAGTCTACTTACCCAACCGATTCTGAATATGATGGCTATGATACTGATCAATTGATGTTAGACACTGATAATGGACTACTTGATGGAGCTAATGGAGCTACTGAAGATGATGATATCTATTATGTAGAATAAAATTGTATTATCTCTGTTTAGTTACCATTTTAGTTTGTAAACTTTAAAGTTGGTGAAGTTACTCTCTTGTTTCCGGTTTGAACTTTAAACTTGTTTAATTATCCTTTTAAGTATTGAACTTTAAAGTTATTGAAGTTACTCTTTTGTTTTTTTTTGATAAAATTGATGGTATATATTATATTTTATCCGTAAATTTAGAACCGATATTATACCGATATTTCAACGATAATATCCCCGATATAAAATCGTACCAGTGTATCGGTCGCGGCCGAGATGAACCGATATCCAATATTAACTACATTGGTCACGGGTTCGAATTCGCAGAGAAGCATATTTTTTATTTTCTTCTCATTTGCATGGGAGAATAAAAGAATAAGGAAAAAAGTTATGCGTAAATTTCACAGAGAGGTCCTTGCACAATTGGTCCAGAGAGCAGTATGTGCGTTCGTGGTCGCAAGTTCGAATTCGCCTGCGAACATAGTTTTATTCTTTTTTACAGAGAGCGAAAAAATGAATAATTTCGCAATATTTTTTCATTATTTCGCAAACAAGAGGCAGCACAGTTGGTCATGTGCGAAGTTTATGAGCTCATTGTCGCGTGTTCTATTCCCACCTCACGCGTGCCTTTTTCGCATATTTATATTTAAGCTATTAAGGGTAAAGATGAGGATAAAGGTTTACAGTTGTTTAGTTATTTCACACAGCAGAGTTGTTACAGATGGTTCAGTGTGATACTTCACAAGGAGAATGTCATGGGATCAATTCTTGCCACACGCATATTTGTTTTTGATTATTTCGCATGAGAGAGTTCACACAGAAAAGAGTTGATGATTATTTCGCACGAAGAGAGTTGATGATAATTTCGCAGAGATATTTCGCAAAGAAGAAGCTTGCACAGTTGGTCAGGAGGCATGAATGCAAGCAGCAGGTCGCGGGATCAATTCTTGCTTCTCACATGTTTATTTTTGTTATACGAAATTTATACAGAATTGCCTCTCACACAGTTGGAATTTGATTACTTCGCAAGACCTTTGATTATTTCGCAAGAGAGGCTTAGCACAGTTGATATGGTGCGAGAAAATCCAAGAAGCAGGTCAAGGGTTCAAGTCTCACTTCTCGCACTTCTTTTTGCTGCGCGAAATTCATACATTTCAAGGCATTTATTCACTTCTTTGACAACAACAGCGACTCACATGAAAGATAAGTACCACTTCCTTGAACGTTTTACTTTATACTAAGAACGAATAAAAAGATTTTAGATTTGATTTACAAAAAGCGATTCAATCGCACGATAACAAAAATTTCAAGATTTTAAAAATTACAAAAATTACTAAGATTTCAAGATTTCAAAATTACAAAAAAAAAAAAAAAAAAAAAAAAAAAAAAAACCGAAAAAATTCAATTTATATATATTTCGAGAATATTTCTTTTACAAAAAATAAAAGATTTTTGATTTGATTTACAAAAGGCGGTATAATCGCAGAATTACAGAAATTTCAGAATTACAAAGATTCCACAATTACAAAAGAAACCGAGAAAAATCTCGCACAGATCAATTTATATATTTCTCTTGAATATTTTCTTTGTTTCAAATGAGAATGATATCTAACATGGAGAGTAGTAGGAGGCAAAATAAGACCTTCCATCAACAGGCTAGTAAGACCTTCCATCAACAGGCTGCATAAGACCTCATTAGGATCATTTCCATGAAAGATGTTTATCGGATGAGACGAAACAAGTTATACAAAGGAAATCAAAACAAAGAAAAACGATTTGAACTTGCAATTAAATGAAATTTTTTGATAAAAGAAATGTATTACAAAGATTTCACAACTACAAAGATTTCATAATTACAATGTATTAGAATTTCTCTTGAATATTTATTTTGCTTCAAATGATATAATATTATGAGAATGAAAGAATGAATGAAAGAGATGACAGAAATGAAAGAAAGAATGAAAGAGATTACAGAAATGAAAAGATGAATGAGAGAATAAAGAAACGCGAACATTTCGCAGAAACAAAGAGATGCGAACATTTCGTAGAAACGCGAATAAAATTTCGCAGATAGAGGCGAACCTTTATGGCGTACACCCTAGTTCGCGAATAAAATTTCGCAAGAGGCAAATATAAGACCTAAAGTACGTCATAAAAGGGGGTACCTGTTGCATGACTCAGCGAAAAGGTTACACCGCCCCTGGAACCTGAGTCATGGAGATTTGGAGTCAATAAAGCCCATCCAGGAGAGGTACCTTGGATTTTCAACCTAAGCTTTTGCTTTAGGTTGGACGACTAGGGGTCTCTTCTAAGGAGTGAAGAATATGATCAAGGCGTCGAGGTACACGGTTGAGTCAAGAGTGCCAGGGGCGTCTGGAGCGTACCTTGCCATTCTTGACAAGTCTTGGCTACTGCACTCGGCCCGAAGAAAACCCCACTTAGGGTGAAGTCTCGTAACCATAAGCCCTATAGGTAAAAGGGACAAGAGACTGCGAAAACAACTGGCTGTTGTAAAGACCAGATGGGAGGATCTAACCTTGTGTTGTAGAAGTACGCCTCCTTGAAGGGGCAACCAGGGGGGAGATAAGGGCGGCACCCTCCATTAGGGAGCTGATAAGTGTCTTAAGACGCAAATGTCATGAGGATTTTTACTCGCAAGGGTATTAAGACTTGTCATATTTGTGCGACAATCCTGAAGAGGCAATAATACTAGAGAAAAAGATAAGATGAGATCAATGGGTCATTACATGAAAGTGTGAAGACGTCCTGCGATTTCGTCGCAAGACGACAATGTCATGGGGCTTTATTTTTGCAAGAATATTTAGGCCTGTCATATTGTCGCAACAATCCTGAAGAGACAATAATACAAAAGAAAAAGTTAAGGCAAGATCAATGGGTTTTTTCATGAAAGTGCAAAGACGTGTGGCGATTTTGTCGCAATGAAAAGAGGTGGCAAAATAAGATCTTTAACTAGGAAGGAAAAATAAGACCACATAAGAAAATGAGTAAGCAAGTAAGTTTGCGAGAATGATTATATGTAAGCAAACAAGCTTGCGAATATGTACATGGAAATGAAACTGAGGCAGTGAAAATGCCGCAGACTTGATATTATGATCATACTGTTATGAGATACTAATAGTGCAGGAAAGAGGGAAGATGAAAAACAAGTAAGAACTTGTGAAGAACAATAAATATACGAAGAAGAATGCATACACTAAAGAAAATGGCATAAAAATGAAGAATGGAAGCAATTTAGAGCTACATCAATTTTAGACGGAAAAATGAGCTAAGTAACACAAACATTAACTATACATTGCAATAGATAAGCATTCTCATCATACAAGCATCATACTCAGATCATAAAAGAATTGCATAAGCATTTCATGGCATAAACATCGCATACACATTTCATAATATAATCATCACATAAGCATTATATTCGCATTAGTACTTTACAAAACTGTACGGAATAATATTGCAGAATTTCGCAATAATATCGCAGAACTTAGCAGAATTATTCAGGATTATTCAAGAATTTCGCAAGATTATTCAGAACTTCACAGAATGATTCAGAATTTCGCAGAATGATTCAAAATTTCGTAGAATGTGTCAGAATTTCGCAGAATATGATTCTTCCGAATGATGTGATTATCTCACTCAATTATTTCGCACAATTATAAGCAACTTGAAGAGATTATACTATTGCATGAGCACAAAACATGAGACAGAGGCAAAGATAAGAATAAGGAAACAATTCGCAATTCAACATTTTCTCAAGGATACTACCCTCATAGATAAAGAACAGAGGCAACTATGGATTACCAAGAAAACATTTTATGTTCTTTATCTCCTCGGCAAGAATCATTCCCAAAGCGGACGTTCGCTAATGAACAATAAGAATCCTCACCAAAAATGGAGTAATAATTTCGCACGAATAGAGGCAATACTTATTATTCAAGGACAAATACTTCTTATTTTCTTCGCAGAGTTCTTCTTATATTTCGAGGATTAAGTACTTTTTATACTTCATCAAGGATACTTCATACTTCGCATACTTCAAGGGTTGATACTTCTTATTTACTTCGCAACGTTCCATAACTTCACAAAAGAATAGAGGCAAGTACGTACTTTTCAAGTCCGATATTCTTTCGCTCGTTCCTCCAACAACTACAACAAGGTGGATTTTTCTTAAAGATCGCTTTTCAAGCAATATTCAAGAAAAAAGAGGCAAGATGTAGGATCAGAATCTCGCACAGAAGAATATGCTTGTGAAATTATTAACAACACATCGTGAAGACATCGCAGGATGATTTCAGAAATGACATAACATATGACATCAACTTAAACATGAGAAAAGTGTGATGATCTTGCGAAAATAAGGAATGTTGAGAATGTTACATTTGTAAGCTTGCGAAAATACCGCAATCCAGATCCGAAATTAGGGGAAATGTTAGTTGTATATTAGCTGTCATCCACTATGTAAACACCTATATAAAGAGAAAGGCAAGAGAGAGAAAGGGGAGAGATAATCAGAAAGATAGACACACTTTAGGAGAGGATACATTCTGTAGAGAGAGAAAGTAGAATTGGTTGTATTATTATTATCTCCTTTTTCTTCCTCCTTCAAGAACCTAGAGCTCCAAATACTCATTAATGGAGTCTCCATGTAATCAAGATGTAATTACAAATAATCATAGTAAAACCTAACCCCCGTGGATGTAGATCAAATTGATCGAACCACGTAAACCTTGTGTCTCTTTACAATTTTAGCATTCTTATCATCATTTTTATATTTAGATCTACAAATTATTACAAGGGGTGTGTTGTAGGATTTCCTGCAACTACATAGGCGTCGGCTGCTTCGAGGTTCCTCGACCTTGCAGACTTTGCTCTTTCCAGTAAAACAGGTGCAGTAGTCGCTGATCGTTTGGCTGCTTCATGAGGCTCTGAGAAAGTTTGGAACCAGAGATTTTCCAGCAAGGCTCTATATACTGGGATCATTTCGTTGATGCACAAGTCCATCAGTTGTTGTTTTGTGACATTCGGGTCATGACAATCCAAAGCTTGCACTCTGAACCTCTTCACATAATTGTTAGGATGTTCATTGTTCTTCTGAGACATTTTTCCTAAATCAGAGAGAGTGATCTGCTCTGAGACGAAGAAGTATTTTCTGTAGAAAGCATTAACCATGTTCACCCAGTGATTCCTGGTGCAATGTTGTTGTACCATGTGTATGCTCTTCCTGGTGCAATGTTATTGTACCATGTGTATGCTCTTCCTGTCAGAGACTTTGAGAATTCCTTCAAATGGACGACATGGTTGTGCTCATGTTCACCCAGTGATTCCAGAAACTGAGAAACATGTTCTCGAGCATTGCCCATTCCATCATAAGGAGTGAACGTTGGAGAGGTATAACCTTTTGGCAGAGGAATCCTTTGTGTAGCAGCAGAGTACGGAGGTTGGTGACGGTGGACAGATGATGTCCTGTATTTTCCTCGATCTTCTAAAAAGCGCTTCAGGTCCTCTCGAGTGATGAAACTTGCAGGTACCTTTGCTGGTGGATCGTTTGCAGCTTTGCGTACTTCTTCATCATCTACAACATTGATTGGAGAGATTTCAGGATCAGCGGTTGAAGATGTTTTTTTAGCTTTTCCTTTCTCTTGTTGAGGCTGAGTTTGTTCAGACGCAAGCTTGTCCGTGAGAGTTTTGAGATAAGCACACAACTCTTTCTGCGTTGCAACCATCTCAGTCTGAACCTTCATGAGATCAACTATGGTAGGCTGATTTCCTATGGTTTCTTCAGGAGATTCGCTAGGAGGTGGATTGTTGATAGTGCCAATAGCTGATAGGAGCTTAAACTACATCATTTGAATACCAATTTCGTATACTTTTATTTATTATTTTCTCTCGTATTTTCGGGTATTACGCTTTGTTTTGTATTTTTTACGTATATTGGAGTCATGTGACGGAAAACAAGGAAATTACGAGCTCAATCCAGTGCTTTAGCAACCTTAGTTGCTGATTACTCGAAGCGCAACCGGGAACCAAGGCTTTGAAGCAGCTACACAACTTGGGCAACCAATTGTGTTCTAAAGAGGAGCACCAGGGATATACTGCTCAGGGAAGATCAATAAACAGCCAACTTATTCCAGTTGAAGACTGCTAAATACATCCAGACGTTAGCTAAGGGCCACCTATTTCTCTAACTGCCTCCTCTACAAAAATAGGTCGAGATTTATTCTCGATTCAATTCAGTCCCAACTCATTTCAGCTCCACCAGCTCTGCACCAAGTCCCTGTCGTCGTTCGAGCCATGAGTCCGGCGGATGATTACAAGGGGTTAGTTAGAAACTAAGAAGAACACAGGTCTCACAGTACAAGTTTGTCATGAATTGGGTTTGTTCCAGTAACGAGAAAAGTGAGAAAGAATGAGAAGCTACTGCCATTGAAATTGATAATGAACAGGGGAGATCAGGACAGCGATTTCAAAGCTGATACGCAGAAGAAGACTTGGCTTAGTTGTAGTTTCGAGTTTGTAGAAGATTTGTGAAGCTTTTGGTGGGAAATCAGTAAAGAAGATGGAGTTTCACTATCAGTAATTGATGTTGCTGCCATGGATTTTATTGAAGATTGAAGTGCAGTTCTTAGATTATGAATGTGTGTGATTGAATGTGTGATAGTCTATCTCGAATTGCAGGGAAGGAGATGCAATGGGTTAGATATCAACAGCAAAGGCATTTACCTGGTTCACACGTTTTTGGCACATAAAATGTTTGTTGAAAGGCCTGAACTATACAAATTCAAGTTCAGTGCAACTAGTTGACTGACGCAGCCTCCCTGTCGGCTAGACCATGGTTCTGGTGAGTGTTTGAGAAGGCTTAGAATATTGGGTTTGCAGGGAACTCAAGTACATCGAGTTTTGAGCAAAGTTTGGCTGAGAAGTCAGGGTAGAAGTGAGTCTTGATCTTTGATTTTGAGAAAATGGCCAGGAAAAGAAGTTGTTAGCCGTGATTCAGTGGCTGAGTACACGGGTTTGTTGGGCAGCGATTAGGACTCGATTATAAGACTACAGGTAGCTAGATTATAGGACTCGATTATAAGACAGGAAACTCAGGGATGTTGTTGTTGCCGTTTGATTGAAGCGAGAAAGGGTGAGGATTAAAGACAGAACTTGGAAGTTGCGAAGAAATAGAAGTTGGGTTCAATACGATTCGTAATTGCAGGACTTAAAAGATATAAAAAGAAGACCTAAACCTACAGCACCGCATACCCCGTCCTTCACCACTGCCGCAACCCTAGTTTCAACGAGATTTGCTCGCTGAACAACTACCACCACCAACCATCATTCATATCCACCTGCATCCATCATTCATATCCACCTACATCCACCACCTGCGTATCCATCATTACCATCTGCGTACCACCACCAGCTCATACATATACAGCAGCTACAGTTCACCTTCCATCCACCTTTGCAGCCATCTACAGACTATCACCACTACCACCACTACATCACCTGCAGTCTACTAATACCATACCAGCAAGTTCATCCAGTACCAGGCTTTGAGCAGCAATACAGCCGCCATCGGAGCGCTGCACAGGCCTGAGTTCGAGACCAACACCAGCAGCAATAACAACTCCACAGTCACCACCAGGCTATCATTCACTCCACCTGCTGCTGCGTTGGATTGCTAGATTGGTTTGCTTGTTTAGTATTATAGTTTGTTGTTTCTATGCCATGAAGTCCAGTAGCTAAATGCATTTGATTAGAGATGATTTCAACGTCGGAACATGAATCCAAATTGATATTTAAACTGCCTATTTCTTGCAATTTGTTTTTTTTTATTGCTTATTCTCCACCGAGCCAATAATGTTTATGAATTTATTTCCCAATCGTTTAAGTTGCAAATTGAATGGTTGCTTGATAATTGTATTGCTAGTTAAGACTTCTTCGACCCGTAATTGTCTAGAGACTCTTAATACAAGTAGTAATATGTGGTTATTGACGATGAGATTTTGTTAAGTAATCATATGTATTGAATGACACTAGTAGATGAATCGAGCTTATGTATTTTTCACTAGGAATAACCTATCTCACAGAACTTAATGCCTTTGTTTAAGTCACACCTAGAGAGCGTACTTCTACGAAACTTTGCAAGTAGAATCCGGTAGTCGAACGCTTCCGTGTCCGGTGAATTCATGAGATTGCATAGTATTTGAGCATACTAAATATTCCAGGGTTATTAGTAATAAGGTACCTTGCAGAAACATAGTTATATTGATAAGATTCACGTTTAGTGACTGAGAAAGAATCCTTGATCATTCTCATCCTCATTGTTTGCATTTATTTACTTTGCATTATTTTCATTCAGAAATTTGAATCGAAAACTTTAGACTCAACTCTCCCTTAGGAACGAACCTGCTTTTCCGTATACTACTAGTTAGTTTAAAGAGAAGTAAAGAATTTATTTTTTCAAGTTCGACACCTCGTCAAAATTGGCGCCGCTGCCGGGGAGCAGTCGGTAGTTTGAGTTGTTATTTAATTTTCTGTTTTTGTATATGGTTTTTATTTTTTAGCTTTTACTAATTTATCATTTTAGAATCTTATTTTTCAGGTACAACAATTCTTCTTGCGTGTGCACAATTGGGAACAAGAGGTAAGTCTCTAAACGAGTTGTGCGCATAATTTTTCAAGATGAATCTTTTTGGGAACAACATATATGGTTCACAAGACCATGCATATTATGGTAATAATTCTGATTTTCAGTCTCACTCTTACAATAGCTTCTAACCATATATGGGATATAATCAAAATCAATCTTTTGGCTATCGTGACTATTCTACAAGACCTTGTGATTATTCTCATACATCGCATCAAACTTTTGGTGGTTATGTAAGTGAAAAATTACAAGGATGGGGGGATAGTTATACTTCTCATACGTTCCAATCTAGTTTCTTGCAGATGCCTAATAAATTCATGGATTTGCAACATATATGGAACCAGATTAACTCAACTCCCAACGTTCCGAGTTTCGTACCAAGTGAAATCTATGATAGTGTATTTAGACCTGTTCCGGATCGTACTTATGATCCTTCACCCATTCAAAGGGAAGATACATGGTCTAGAGAACCTATTGTGAATAGTAGCGGAAAACGTGTTAACATAAAGAAACTCTTTAGACAATATGAGAAGTTGGAAGAAGAGGGAGTAACGGAAGAGACTCTTCAGGCAATTTCTAGGGCCATACATATGGAGGTTAACCGCCGTGTTGATAATGGAGAAGAGCCCCAAGAAGAAGATTCTGAGGATGATGAACCTTTGGAAAATGTTGATAATGATGGTGATACTAGCTCAACTCATGATCATAATGATCATTCTCCTATTTAAAAGGAAGAAGTTGAGTCTAGAAACACTACAATTATTGATGGTAAGACTTATGTTGTGTATGAGAGCGATGATGGTTATGACTTCTTTGTGCATCCTACCCCAAATTCAGAGATAGTGGATACTTTGAATGAGAAGTCAACTTGTGATGAAGAACGTAAGGATTACGATAATTTTCTTATGGAAGATTCTGATTTCTTTTCCAATGAAGAGGACTTGGTTATAGAAGAAACCAACGAATGTCTTAACAAGAGTTCGAGTGAGAATGATGATACTTGTAATGTGAGAAGGGAAGTTTCCAGCAGTGCCGAGGACCCCGAAATACAAGAGGTTTTACAAGGTTTGTCTAACCCTTTACATGAATCTTTATCTAATGATGATCCTCCCAAACTTGAAGTAGTTTCTCATAGAGTTGTTAACCCGACTTTTAGGAAGATACCTCATTTGGGGCTGGAATTGTGTGCTTCAAAAATTTTATCCGAATTTCTTGCATCCAAGTATCCACCATATGTTTTTGAGTCTAACACCATGCAGATTTGCCGAGAGGAACAAATAGAAGTGCCTTCCACTTATGTTTTGTATACACTTTCGAGTGTAAAAAGAACTAAGTGTAGGGGTGACTCTCATGGGATAATAGTTTTATTTTACCCACAATATGCTAATATTCTTGTGAAGCTATTTCTATATATGCAGATTGTTTTGTGGGTGGATCCTCAAATTTTCAGATTGTTGATATATGGGGAGTCTATTTTGATTGTTTCTCTTATGCGTCAATCAAGTGCACAATTCCAATTCTTACTTCCTTGTCTTTTTCAAGTATTCCTCTTATTCTTTTTGTAATGGTTTGAAACACTGAGGACAATGTTTGATTTAAGTGTGGGGGTAGGGTATAATATGAACAAAAAAATTGACGTATACAAAACTCTAACTTTTAGAGATTTTGAACAATTTAGAATAAACACTAGCCTTTCTAAGTAGATGGCATTTTTTTCTTGACGATGAGGTATATATTGGCTGAATTGGGATTAGATGCCAACTAAATAGCTAGTTTAGTGTTCATCTTCTATTGTTTAGAAGTAGCTACGAGTTGGAGTATCATTTTCGTAGTTATGTAATTTGTATATAATTTTTAGAGTTTGATGCCTTTAGTTAAAAAAAAAATATAGAAAAATAGAAAAAGAAAAAATTGTAAACTCCGTAATCTAGAAACTTGTGCCTTTAGGATGACAATACCAATTTTAGTGGATGGAACATCTTGGTTGTAGGAGTTGAGGAACCCATTAACTAAAAGGACATAGCTCGGGTGTTAGAAATAACATGATAGTTGTTACCATATCTCGGAATCATCACCATATCACCTTCTGTTTTTATTTTTGCGAACTTTTTGTTTCTCTAAGTGATTTGGAGGGACACTAACATCGAATTGTTATTACTGCTAGGATGAAATAGAGGATTGAGTTACTAAAAAAAAAAGATTAGACCAATTCGACCAATCGGTGTATAGATGAAAAAAAAATAAAACAAAAAAGAAAAGAAAAAAATATAGATGGACACTTGAATAACAATATGTGTGTGTTCTCCCTGTCTCTGTCGCCCAAACAAGCGTGGAACACAGGATCCACGGGAATTACCATGTAATCTGCTGACAAGACGCATGCGCTTGGATCCAAAAGATCTAATCATGTTATCAATTCGGAAAAAGAAAAAAAAAAAAAAGGAAAAAAAAAGTTATCATTATTATTGTTCAATTAATAAATCGATCGCTGGTTCCCTTGTATTTTCCAGTCGAGTTGATCTAGAATTAGGATTATCGACCACTGGTTCCATTGTATATGCCAGCTGAGTTGATATTACATTTCAGTCCAGTATCTCAATCCATTAGGATTCATAGGTTCATCTTGGCAGTGACCTTCAGACAGATATGGGAAACACCATTCACTTTAGTCAACATCGCAACCATCTATCTCTATATCCATCTTCTTAATCTATTCATATGTGATTGTGGTTAGTTAGATTTCGAGTATTGTGGTTTGTTCGACTTTCTAAGTAGAGCTTTATTTACTTATATATGAATTGGATTTGCATCAGGGTACCTCCTCCTGTAGTTATTTTGGATTCGTTCATAGATTCTACACAGGTAGTTAGAATTTGGAGTAAAAGGTTTTGTAGGTACACCTCTTGTAAACCTTCACGAGACTAAAACTCGTCCACTAGGGACACCTAGGGGTTTAAAGGCTTGTTATTTATGCTAAAAGTAACCGTAACCTCGACGACATGGAGTTGTTGTATTTTGTTTTGTTTGCTCGAGGACTAGCAAAGATTAAGTGTGGGGGAATTTGATAGGAGCTTAAAATACATCATTTGAATACCAATTTCGTATACTTTTCTTTATTATTTTCTCTTGTATTTTCGGGTATTATGCTTTGTTTTGTTTTTTACGTATATTGGAGTCATGTGACGGAAAACAAGGAAATTACGAGCTCAATCCAGTGCTTCAGCAACCTTAGTTGATGATTACTCGAAGTGCAGCAAGGAACCGAGGCTTTGAAGCAACTACACACAACTTGGGCAACCAATTGTGTTCTAAAGAGGAGCACCAGGGATTTACTGCTCAGGGAAGATCAATAAACAACCAACTTATTCCAGTTGAAGACTGCTAAATACATCCAGACGTTTGCTAAGGGCCACCTGTTTCTCTAACTGCCTACTCTACAGAAATAGGTCGAGATTTATTCTCGATTCAATTCAGTCCCAGCTCATTTAAGCTCCACCAGCTCTGCACCAAGTCCCTGTCGTCGTTCGAGCCATGAGTCCGGCGGATGATTACAAGGGGTTAGTTAGAAACTAAGAAGAACACAGGTCTCGCAGTACAAGTTTGTCATGAATTGGGTTTGTTCCAGTAACGAGAAAAGTGAGAAAGAATGAGAAGCTACTGCCATTGAAATTGATAATGAACAGGGGAGATCAGGACAGCAATTTCGAAGCTGATACGCAGAAGAAGACTTGGCTTAGTTGTAGTTTCGAGTTTGTAGAAGATTTGTGAAGCTTTTGGTGGGAAATCAGTAAAGAAGATGAAGTTTCACTATCAGTAATTGATGTTGCTGCCATGGATTTTATTGAAGATTGAAGTGCAGTTCTTAGATTATGGATGTGTGTGATTGAATGTGTGATAGTCCATCTCGAATTGCAGGGAAGGAGATGCAATGGGTTAGATATCAACATCAAAGGCATTTCCCTGCTTCAACCGTTTTTGGCACATAAAATGTTTGTTGAAAGGCCTCAACTATACAAATTCAAGTTCAGTGCAACTAGTTGACTGACGCAGCCTTCCTGTCAGCTAGACCATGGTTCTGGTGAGTGTTTGAGAAGGCTTAGAATATTGGGTTTGTAGGGAACTCAAGTACACCGAGTTTTGAGCAAAGTTTGGCCGAGAAGTCAGGGTACAAGTGAGTCTTGATCTTTGATTTTGAGAAAGTGGCCAGGAAAAGCAGTTGTTAGCCGTGATTCAGTGGCTGAGTACATGGGTTTGTTGGGCAGCGATTAGGACTCGATTATAAGACTACATGTAGCTTGACTGGACGGCAAGACAAGAAACTCAAGGATGTTGTTGTTTCCGTTTGATTGAAGCGAGAAAGGGTGAGGATTAAAGACAGAACTTGGAAGTTGCGAAGAAATAGAAGTTGGGTTCAATCCGATTCGTAATTGCATCACTTAGAAGATATAAAAAGAATACCTAAACCTACAACATCGCATACCCCGTCCTTCACCACCGCCGCAACCCTAGTTTCAGCGAGATTTTCTCGCTGAACAACTACCACCACCAACCATCATTCATATCCACCTGCATCCATCATTCATATCCACCTACATCCACCACCTGCATATCCATCATTACCATCTGCATACCACCACTAGCTCATACATATACAACAATTGTAGTCCACCTTCCATCCACCTTCGCAACCATCTACAGACTATCACCACTACCACCACTACATCACCTGCAGTCCACTAATACCATACCAGCAAGTTCATCCAGTACCAGGCTTTGAGCAGCAATACAGCCGCCATCGGAGCGCTGCACAGGCCTGAGTTCGAGACCAACACCAGCAGCAATAACAACTCCACAGTCACCACCAGGCTGTCATTCACTCCACCTGCTGCTGTGTTGGTTTGCTAGATTGGTTTGCTTGTTTAGTATTATAGTTTGCTGTTTCTGTTCCATGAACTCCAGTAACTAATTGCATTTGATTAGGGATGATTTCAACGTCCGAACATGAATCCAAATTGATATTTAAACTATCTGTTTCTTGTAATATGTTTTTTATTGCTTATTCTCTACCGTGCCAATAATGTTTATGAAGTTATTTCCCAATCGTTTAAGTTGCAAATTGAATGGTTGGTTGATAATTCTATTGCTAGTTAAGACCACTTCGACTCGTGATTGTCCAGAGACTCTTAATACAAGTGTTGATGGTGGTTTTTAGCTTAGGGTTAATATTATAAAACCTTACATCTGATGTGACGTCACTCTGTAAGGAAACGGAGCCATGAGTGTTAACCTCTCCGCTGACATATTTATTGAGCCATTCAATATATTTACATGAAATTTATCTAGACTGGCGCATGTAGCAACCATCCAATGTTCTGTAAATAAGTTTCTTTGCATGCTTTCTATGCTATGTTCCCCAGCTGAACCCTTAATGTTGATATGGCATGACAATTTGTGTTCACTCGCAGTAGAGTAGCACGTATCTCCAACTATCAAGGATAAGGTCTTTGCATAAGGTATTCAATCAGAAAGCATGCTGCTCCCTGGATATGAACTTAAAGAACTCTGTGTCAGCACATATAATTCAATCAATTACTTTTGCGCCTTGCGCAGTATACCAGACCTTGGTTGTCGAAAGTAAGCCTAGGCAAACTAGGTAATTAATCCGCCATGAATTAGTAAGTGCAAAACCTTGCCCGAAATCAGAAAACAGGGAGACGCAGCAGAAAAGGGAGGCGTGGCTATGCCTTAGGCCATTTGGCGCCACTTTCCATTGGCCACGCCCCATCCTAAACCGGCCCTACTTCCCTCGACCAATCAGGTCGCCTTAAAACCGCCACGCTCACACCAGTTGCGACTGGGCCCATACCTGCCGGCCCCAGTTTCCATCGACCAATCAGGTCGCTCTAAAACTGCCACACTCACACCATAAGTGTAGCCACGCCCATGCTTTCCCGGCCCCTCTCCTTCCTACAGACCAACCAGGTCACTTTAAAATGCGCCACGAGCACTAGAGGTGTGGCCGCGCCTTATGTTTGGTCGATCCCTTTTCTTGACCAATCAAGTCGCTCTAAACTCGTCACTATACATTAAAGGCCAAACGCACCCTGTCGTGCCACCATACTAATTGGCAAGCCAAACGCGCCCTTCCACAACAACATATTAATTGGCTTTCGAAAGGCCGCACCAACATGCCGAACGTGCCATGTTGCGCCAATAAGTTGAGCGGCACTCCAACATGCCACTCCGCCGCACCAACATGCCAAACATGCCACTTCGTGACAACATGCCATAAATAGCGCCCTACGTGCTAACCTACCTCCTGTTCGGGGCCAACACCATGATAAGCTCAAATTAGGGTTTTCTAGTCAGAAGCACGACCCTACATTAACCAAAACCCTAATTTTCGCAACACAAATTATGCCACTTCGGCCCCACAACATGCCACGAGCCGTATGGGGCCCAGCAAGCCCTTGGAATGGCTCCATGTCATAGCCACCCACGACAATCCTTACTCCTGTGGTCGTTTCCACACTACGGCCTTGTCATAGCTATGGCACCATTTGCACAAAAAAGTGTCGCCATGCCGCGGCCGCATGCCACACGCACCAATTAGGGTTTCGTCATGCCAAACCATAATTTGGGAAAAGTTGCTACGCCAACCAAGCCAAGTAATGTTTCTCAGAGCGTTGGGATTGATGTGGCAACAAGGCCAATGTTCCCACGCCACATGTGGTTCCAACACCGAGGTGCCAAAGTCTAGCGTCCATGGCTATGCCAGACGCTACTTCATGCCACTGACATGTGCTAACTATGCCAGCCACGCCGCCATGCCACAGTCATGCCGCACGTGCTAAATAGAGTTGCGATGCGCCAAACCCTAATTTGGCTAAAAGTTCTCATGCTAACTGAGTCTAGTGACTCTCCTAAGGCCTCAAGATTAACTTAGCAACAAGGCCAATGTTGCCAGAAGCCATATTTGGGTCTAACACCAATATACCAAAACAGCTGCCACGGCTGCACCACTGGCATGCCGCTATGCAATGGCTCCGCCAGGCACCACTTTGCTATACATCGAGATGCGGCCATAATCAATGGACATACTTCCTCATGAGATGCAATCTCAGCCATCCATGTTCGCCACCGAACTGACAGACTTGTGGAAAGTTTCAGACGACCAGCTACCTAAATCTAGTGACCATGGCTACGCCAAACGCCACTTGCATCACCGTGCCACTGGCATGCACGAGTCATGCCAGCCATGCCACATTTCCACTGGCGTACACCAAAACACCACCGTGCCATTATCAGGCGCCAACGCAAGGTATCCATAATCAACGGCTACCCTCCTTCATGAGATGCGATCTCAGCCATCGAAGTTCACCACCGAACTAACAAACCCGTGGCAAGTTTTAGGCGACCAGCCAAAACAAGCCTAATAGCATTACATGCTATTTTCCTACGGTAAGTCCCTTGACTTTGAATTTCCACACGTAGAAAAGTGCTACATATTTTCCACGAAAACACTCGAGACATTAAACATGTCACAAACTGGGGGATGCTCATCAGGGTATTGGTCTGGCGGTTTACAGTGTGCGGCGTGCAATACGCCCGTTACAAGAAAGTGTCATGAAGCAGGATAATTAGTGGTGGTAAAAAGTAACGATGTAAACGAATTCACTTCCTTCATTATGGAAGCATAATGACTGACAGTTACACGTTACTCTTTTCTTCCACCACTCAATCGTTTCCACTTCCTACGAGACCAGGGTATGTTTCAATATGACTTGTATAAATAGGCTTCACCTATTTTCACCAAACAACAGGTTTTTGGTCGGCAACAACACAGTATCTAGAAATCACCTGGTAGATTTCCATTTTGCTAGCCAGTTCTACTTTCAGATACAAGTCACAAACAACCACACCTTCAGAATCAATTATTCTGGTCTCAACACTCTCTTCGCTTCCCTCCCTAAGACCAACCCTTCTCCTTCACTTTGGGACCGAAGCAAGCCTGGAACATCCATTTCTTGGTTTAGGACAGGATTGTACAGATTGATCTCTCGAATCAAAAGTACTCCCGTGCAGTGCATTGTTTCGGGTTTAGATTCGTTTCTCATCCACACACCCAAAATTACCAAAATCAGCAGAAACGGTTTTCACCCACAAACAATTGGCGACCACAGTGGGAGATTAATCTCTCGGTTGCAATACTAATTCCAAATTTCATTTTTCAATCCCGATCTCAAGATGGTAGAACTCAGGTCCGGATCAGCAACAAAACCCTGAAAACACTAGCGCTGAAATTACTCTCGGTATTAACATTCCTTCCAGTGGCATTAACATGCCACCTGTCAACACCAGCGACGCGGAAAATGTTCCTTCATGTGTTACACCTACAGTCACCAGAGTCAGAGCCGCTGCCGCCACCCCCAACGTTCCTTCAAGTGTGACACCTCCAACCGTCACCAGAGCCGCTGCTAGTCAACCATCAGGACGAGAAACTGGGGGTGCCAGCGGAAGCCGATCCCATATTACTATTGCTGATTTGATGGAAAGACAGAAGGTTCTCGCTAGAGGTCAGACGGACATGGCTTCGACTCAGAAAGAAGTGTGTATTTTCCTCAAGACACTGACGGAGCGGCTACCACAGGCATCACACCAACCAGAGCCAACAAGGAACACCTTCAATACTCCTGGCGCTGATAACTCAGCAGGGCGCACCTTTGTAGATGAAGAGAATCGTTAAGGAGCTCCAGCGAAGAGGAATCAAACATCCAATTTTGTCACACGAGAAGATTTGGAACGACTTCTTCGAAACCGAGACAAAAGTGATTCTGAGGACATACATCAACATCAACCCCCATATCCTCCTGAAGCATAAAGAATTCCTCTTCCGAGAGGATACTCTTCTCCTCAATTCTCCTTGTATGACGACATAGGTAATGCACGTGAACATGTCTCTCGATTTTTGGAATCCTTGGGAGAGCATGAATACAATCATGTTCTCCGTTTGAAGGAGTTTTCGAAGTCTCTTACCGGAAAATCATACACATGGTACAACATCATTGCACCAAAAAGCATATCCAACTGGGATGACATGGTTACGGCTTTCTACAAGAAGTACTTTTTTGTGTCTGAGAAAATTACTTTCTCGGATTTAGGAAGGATGTTTCAACGAAACAATGAGCATCCAAATGATTATGTCAAAAGATTCAGAATTCAAGCGCTGGATTGTCACGACCCAAATGTGACCGAACAACAATTAGTAGATTCTTGCATCAATGGCATGGTTCCCATATACCGTGCCTTACTGGAGAATCTGCGATTACAAACATTCTCTGAACTTCATGAGGCTGCTAAACGATCGGCCACAACAACACCAGCATTGTTGGAAAGAACTAGGCCAGCCAAGGTTGAAGACGCACGCGAAACTCAAGGAAATAGACGCCTCATTAACAAGCAATATAACACTGGCCCCTCTGTGAGCGTGGTAAGTGAAAGAGGAAAAAGGAAAGCTCCAGCGACGGAACAGCAATCCAAGCGCACAATTCCAGCACATCAGGCGGCTCCACCACGAAATACCGCAGCTAAGGCTCTTGCGCAACATCCAGAAGCCGGAGAAAAGGCCTTAGATTTGTCGTTCCCAATAGAAGAAGTAATTGAACTCTTAGTAGCATGGATCTAGGATGATGCCATCAAGCTGCCTCCTATCAGGCGCCCACCAACTGTAGAGGAAACGACAAATCCTAAGTATTTCCGATACCACAGATTTGTCCATCACCCGACCAGTCACTGCAATAGATTAAAGCGTATCTTCAAAGAAAAGGTGGAGGAAGTAGAACTTCAACTGGGCAATGAGGGAGTTCACAGAGATCATCTTCCATTCAGGAGTTGCATGCTCTCTGGGGACTCTGTTCACAAAATCGTGTAATCCATGATGCAGCATGTATGCGAAATTCTCTATTTCTCCTAGGCCCAGCGTCAAGATATATTTGCAGCCCTTAATTGCGCTGTGTCGGGCAAGCGACTTTTTCCTATTGAAGAAACCGCGCTAGAATCCCAAGCTCTCTCAGGAAGCAGTATTGGAAGATGCGACTGGGGACTGCTGACCACGGTTTATATGAGGGGCGCCGAGCTTAATAGCACATTGATCGACGCGGCCTCTGACTTAAACATCGTTACCATCAAGACTCTGAGAGCTGTGAGAATTTCGAAGCAGGAAGCTACTCTTTCCCCAATTGTGGTCAAAAACTTGGAAGGAGAAGCAATAGACGCATATGGCTACATCAACCTTGAAATTGAGGTGGGAGATGCTCTAACACATGGCAAATTCCACATTGTCAAAGAACTCTCAAATTACGACATGATTCTGGGGCGCTCATGGGTACATGGAAATAAAGCGAAATTAGGAGTATCCCCTCTGCCGGTGTCGATACCCGAAAGAATTTCCAACAAGACATCCAAGCCTGAAGATCACATGTTGCCGTGTCAACAACTTACCAAGGTAACTCAGTTACCTGGAGAAAGCCTGTCGACGTTCATCTGAAGATTCCGAACACAAGTAAGTCTTATTGAATAACCCTTTCTGCACCCAGTCACTTCTCCTCTCGGTCAGGCATGGGGACTCGGTCCAGTTATCAACCCAGACGTCATTAAGAGATGTGAATGGGATGCTGGGCCTTTCAAATGCTTTGTCAAAAATTTAGAATCCGCCTCAGTCAAAGATAACGAGCTCAAAAATCAAGTGGTTACACAACGCCCAAACCCGTTTCAAATTGGAGATATGGTAATCAAGGAGACCGCGTTTAAAGTTGGAGATGTAAAAGTGAAGCTAGCCGCTCAACCTGATACGCCTAAAGAAAGGGAAGACGAGCCATACCTGGTGGAAGATGTTATCTTGGGTGGTTACTGCAAACTCATCAATGCCTACAAATTGGAAGGCGTGACAATTCATTCACGATGGCCCAAGCCCTTCAATACCTAAAACGTTGTGCTACCTTTTCCTCCAGCGTTTTCCTTTTAAGTATTTCCTTCAGTAATTTCCCTTTTCCCTGCAATATTTGTAATCCCTCCAAAATGATTCCACTGCTTGCATTCATAATTAGGGTTTCGATTTTAATTAAAAGCATCTTTATTTCAAAATAAGTTTTCCTAAATCATCTCAAGGAAAAAGTATCCAGCAAACCCACAAAGTCATTACCCATCAATTAAAAACCAGAAAAAATCAAACCTTACAAGAAATATCTTATTCGAAAAAAAATATTGAAGAAGCGAATGTACAAGGAAGAAGATCATCGAGTGGCGGCACAAACACCTTCCTTCAAGAACATCTGGCTTTAACTTTTGCCCGACGAGGATTCTCTACTTCTCACGATGTGCTTCCTAGCTTGTGACGGCTCACACTTCTACATAGCCATGCGGCATGTCACAGACGTCGTGTGTAATTGCGAGGGAAAATCCAATAAAAGGTTGGTCAAAATCCTTAATCATTGTTACTGTTTTTCCCTATTTTGAGTTATTGTTGCCAACGACATGCGAGGCGTTCCCATGGAAGTAGCTAAACGGAGAGAATGTTACACGCCTACTAGCATTGTTGCTGCGTCATTTATGTAATTTGGCTTCCCATCCGCTGAATCGCCTTGAAAGGGTGGAAGAACTTATTTTTCGAAAGGGGTTTTAGGTCTCTTCCGGGAGATTTTATTCATTCAATCAAAGATGTGAAATTATCAAAGCAGCATAAATGAAAGAATATTACTTGGTGAAATATGGCTTCAGTCGCACGAACAAAAAGAAAAACTGAAGTATCAAAAACATCTACAAGCTACGAAAAGATTGTTTTCTCTACGGAAGGAAACCGCAAAATGGGGAAACCAGTTGTCAATGACGAACACCTAGGTCAATGACGCCTCCATCAGAGCTTTTTCAAGCACTTGCCCCAGCACGTTCTCCGACAACAAACATTCCATCCAGAAGCTATCTCAGCAGAAACTTCAACATCCCATCCAGAAGTTGTTTCATCTTCAACATTCCATCCAGAAGCCGTTTCAGCAGCAGCTTCAACATTCCATCCAGAAGCCGTTTCAGCAACAACTTTAATATCCCATTCGGAATCCGTTTCAACAACATTTCTAGCATATGTCCCCACATCTTCTCCAACGGCTCCAACATATGCTTCCACCGTCTTCCCATATACCTTGACAATATCCTCAGCGGTCGCTCCAACTTCCCCAACAGCAGTTACGGCGCCCACTCCGGAAGCTGCCTCAGTCTCGCAAGCCGTGTCAACATCTTCCTCCGGAACTTTTCCAACAACCTCTTGAGGATGCTCCAGTTCATTCACGTCAGAATCAAGGATTACGATACCATTATGGACAAGATAATCAAACTGGCTCTCTCCCATAAGTTTCTCAGGCTCAGTCCTTCGTCGTTTCAACCGAGAAGAGAATCGCTCAGCTCTGATATTGGGATGTGGAGAAGCTTCGTCAAGTTGATATTTCCCGACTTGATGGGATGCTTCTTCATGTCTCCACTTATCCTACATGTCCATCAAAGCCATGAAAGCCTGAGCACGCACCCGCACGATGCATAGATGGGTGAGAGACATGCCTTGAATAATCCGGCCAGCTGCATGGAACAAAGGGTTGATTTGGTTTAATATATCCTCATGTGAAGAAAACTTGGGTTCGTCGACTTCAAAAAATTTCTCCGAAGAGTCAGAGGTATGATCATCACCGGAAGATCTCATTGTGCACTACAAAAAAAAAATTATTTTTACATTATGTCTGCATCGGCAATCTACATGATGAAGAACACAAAATGGAGAACTATGAGAAAAGACGCGAGACGATACCTGTGAAGAGGACGGATGCAATTCTATGATGATCTATATGAAAGAAAGGATAATTGGCTCACCTGGACTGCTGATGGAAAGAGGCTTGCCGCTACA
>NC_039364.1:208625904-208626128 GCF_003573695.1 Papaver somniferum
GGTCAATGACGCCTCCATCAGAGCTTTTTCAAGCACTTGCCCCAGCACGTTCTCCGACAACAAACATTCCATCCAGAAGCTATCTCAGCAGAAACTTCAACATCCCATCCAGAAGTTGTTTCATCTTCAACATTCCATCCAGAAGCCGTTTCAGCAGCAGCTTCAACATTCCATCCAGAAGCCGTTTCAGCAACAACTTTAATATCCCATTCGGAATCCGTTTC
>NC_039364.1:208926138-209039490 GCF_003573695.1 Papaver somniferum
TTAGAATGCAATCTAGCATTTTTAGCTAGAGTATCTGCACATGAGTTTGCAGATCTCTTAACAGAGGTACATACCCACTTATTAATAGAATTTAATCTAACTAGACAGTCTTGGACAACATTACTACTAGTCCAACTGATACTACTTAAAAAGCCATTAATGGCAGACACAATATTAATATTATCAGACTCCAGGTGTAGCTGTTGAATTCCTTTAGCTATTGCCCATTCCACTGCTTCAAGACATGCTAAAGCTTCAGCCTGTTCTTCATCCATGGAAGCTACTATGCTCCCTTTGGCATGTTCAAGTGTACCTACACAGTTTCTTAACATCAGTCCAATGCCAGCAATATTATTGTTTGCATTTTTATCAAAAGATGCATCTGCATTTATTTTCTTCCAACCACTTTGTGGAAATTTCCAGCATTCTGGAGTTTTCACTATATGTGATCTTTGGATTGTTGAAGTATCAATGAAAGATTCCCATTCAACAATGTTATTTTGCACCAAAGCAATGAAGTTCTGAAGGTTTACCTAGACTTTATCAAACACAACTGTACATATGTACTTCCAAATATTCCACATGCTTATGCATATAAATCTCAAAGATTTTTGATAAGAATCACAGTGAAAATTATTATCAGTAAAACAATTAGTAATCCAAGCATTGAAATTGCAGTTTATAGCTGGTGCAAAAAGAACATTTTCTAAAGCAAACCAAATTCTATGAACCATCTGGCAATCATTAAACAGATGCTGAACTGTTTCCTCTGCAGTACCACATAAAGGACAAGACTTATCAAAGTTATTAATATGTCTTCATATCCTATTTCTAACACTGACACAGTTCTGGATGCATTTCCAAATAAAAAACAGGATTTTGGGTGGGAGATTCATTTTCCAAAGTCTTTTCCAGGGAAACATATTTAGGCTATTAGTGACAGTTGTGGGATCAGCATCTCTAATTATATTGTAAGCTGATTTAACAGTGAAATCACCATTCTTGCTTATAATACATCTTATTTTATCCTTTCCATACAATGGAATTCTAATCCTGCAGATCAGAGACACAATATGAGTATTAAACAAAATGTTTAAAAGGTTAACATTCCACCATTTGGTATCAGTATCTATTAGTTGGTTAACAGTTCTAAGACTATTGAATTGGAAAGTAGATGTCAAGTATCCATTGTAGCCTGGAACCCAAATATCTCTCCATATAAAAACATTTTCGCCAGTACCTATTTCCCAGCAATGATTCATTCTAATAGTATATAAAACTTGATTGATACCCTTCCAGATCCATGATCCATTAGGAGTGACATGATCTCTAAGAGGATTCATATCTAGAAAGTATTTATGTTCCATAATTTGAGCCCATAAAGAATCAGATTCTTTAACTAATCTCCAGGCTAATTTAGATAAGAGAGCCTTGTTGAAATGTTCAGGCTTTATAATGTTTAAACCTCCTACATGTTTAGAAGCAGCTATGTTATCCCAATTTTTAATAAAGCCACCTCTACCGCCTTCTTTTTTTCCCCACCAGAATCTTCTTTAAATGGCATCCATCTTGCCAGTTAGCTCCTTTGGCATAGGAAAAATTGCCATTTGATGGGTAGCCAAAAAACCAAGAGTAGTTTGGATTAAAGTTGTCTTACCTGCTGTGTTGAACCACATAGTACTCCAGTTGTTCAATCTAGAATCAAACTTATCCAGGATAGGTCTAAAAGATTCCATTTTCTTCTTTTGTAGTAGAAGAGGAACTCCCAAGTACTTGTCCTGCAAACCAATTCTTTTTATGTTCAAAATATTAGTAATAGAATTCTTTAAACTACTATCAGTCTTAGGTGTAAAAGCTAAACCAGATTTCTCGTAGTAATAGCTTGCCCAGAAATGGCAGAAAAACTAGTAATGATGTTTTTAAGATTTTGAACTTCAGCCGAGTTTGCCTTACAGAAAATAAGGCAATCATCATCACAAAAAAGATGGGAAATAGCAGGAGCAGTTTTAGAAACTTTTAACCCATGGATTTTACTGTCATGGTGGGATTGAATAAGTGCTCTAGAAAGAGCATCCATGCACAAGATAAAGAGATTTATGGAGACAAGGGATCTCCTTGTCTCAAACCTCTTTGAGGGAAGAACAACTCACCTGGAGATCTGTTTAACAAAATGGAGGTAGACACGGTTGAAATGCACTGGGAAATCAGATTACATAAATCATTATGAAATCCATATTTCTTCAGACATTTTATGAGGAAATACCACTCTATCCTATCAAAAGCTTTAGACATATCTAGTTTAAGGGCAAGAAACCTTTTCCTAGATCTAATTTTCTTCATAGTATCTACCAATTCATGAGCAATGACAATGTTGTCTGTCATAACTCTTCCCTGTAAGAAAGCATCTTGATAAGGAGATATAAGTTTGTTTAAGATGGGTTTCATCCTAGAGGACATGATTTTGGATATGATCTTGTATGAGGTATTGCAGAGACTTATTGGCCTAAAGTCAGCTGCAGTTTTAGGACAAGTAATCTTAGGAATCAAAGAAAGAAAATTGTGATTAGATTCTTTAAGGATATACTTGGAATGAAAAAGGCTTGAACCATGCTTACAGTGTCAGGCCCAACAATGTCCCAGAATTTTTGATAAAATCCAGGGGGGAAGCCATCTGGACTAGGAGATGTCCATGGCTTCATACTCAACACAATGTTTTTAATCTCATCTGCTTCAGGAATTCTCAGAAGATTGTTATTTTCAGATTCACTAATGCAAGTAGGTATATGATTAATAAAATCAGTATTATCTACAGGATTAGTAGAGGTGCTCATACCTGCAAAATGCTTGAGAAGATTATTAGCTGTTTAAGATCTTTCAGTTAACCATATACCTGTAGAATCTTGTATAACATCAATCTGAGTTCTCTTTTTCCTATAATTTGCTCTAGCATGAAAATAACCTGTATTCTTATCATTGTGTCTGAATTCCTCATCTTTGGCTCTTTGGCTCCAGAAATCATGGTTGATATCATTCCAGTGATCTAACTATTTGTTTAGTTCTATTAGTCTACTATCACTCTGGTCCATAATGCCCTGAGTATGTGAATTCTCCAACTGATTATTGATATTTTTAATTTGATTCTGAATATGACCAAAAGTGTGGATGTTCCAGTTTCTTAATTCAGACTTAACAGATTGAAGAGATTTTTATGCTTAAAAGCATGAGAACCTGGAAGCTTACATTGCCAAAAATCTTGCACAATCTCTCTACATTTGGGATCTCTAAGCCAACATTTGTTGAATTTAACAGGTTTCCTAGTAGGATTGAGGTTTCTAGAAGAAGTGAGCAAAATGGGACTATGATCACTAGCTATAGGAGCTAGATGGAAAATATGACTGTCAGGGAAGAAGTTAAACCAATCAATGTCTCCCAGGGCTCTATCTATTATTTCTAGAATAAGAGCATTACCTTGTCTTCTGTTAGACCAAGTGTATGGATTACCTGTGAAGGACACTTCATTCAAACCTGCATCATCCAATAAGTTTTTTGCAAAAACAATTTGATGTTGATCAACAACCTTACCTCCTAGCTTTTCAGAATTATCAACAATTAAGTTAATATCACCAATCAAAATCCAAGGACAATTAGAGTTCATTCTAGTATTAGCCAGAAAATTCCACTGTAATTCTCTATCTTCATTATTTAGGAGACCATAGAAGCAAGATAATATAATTTTTTCTACTCTAGCATCAACTCTAAAGTAATAGTTAATGATTTGGGGTGTCTCATTTATTAGCTCTAAATCTAGACCATCTTTCCAGAGGAGACATAATCCCCCTGAAAGTCATATGGGGTTTATAATCCTATAATTAGGAAAATTCAGAGGTCTAATAAAGTTTGACATTTTCTTGAAGTAAGTTTTAGTTTCACTCAAGAAAACTATATCAGGGTCATTGCTTCTCACAAGTTCTCTAAGGTGATTTCTAGTTTTCTTGTTCCCATAACCTTGCACATTCCAAGATAAAAGCTTCATGTTGAGAGAAAAAGTAAAAAAATTTGGCTAAATAAATGTATAGAGGAGTGAAAAACAGTAATAGTAAAAAGGTGTAGATTAGAGATGTTTACCAAATTTGCAGGTACATCTTGCCTTCCCTAGAAGAACTCCTCATTTTCATTGTCTCCTTCCTCAATCAGATCATGCTCCATTCTATCCATCTCAGTATTGGATGGTATTGTTTCAGTATTATTCCCCCTGACAGTTTCATTAGCCCATGCGACAACTTGTTCTTCATGACTGGTACTACTTCTAGATCTTTTACAACTCCTATTGTCTTCCACATCTTGGCCATCACTATTCTCTTGTTGTCTTTTCAAACTTGCCTCACATATCTTCTCAATCATAAGATAAATATCATCAGAAACTTCTACTCCATATGATTTAGCTAATTCTTGTATATAAAGAATATAGTTTTCATTAGACATACGCCTAACTTTCAGGTTATCAGCCACTTCTTCGCACTTATCATCATCGTGGATAATTATGAAGCAGTCTGGACATAGATTATGTGGCTGTCTCTCCCAGTGATAACGAACCCAAGTCACACCTCCATCTGCAGTATTCCACCATCCGCCTCTGTGTAATGGCTTAGTCAAGTCGACTTCCACTCTTGCAGTGATTAAATTACCCAGCCTTGGTCTACAACTTTCTGGTTCAACCCATATTTTCTTCCCAAGTTCTTCCACTGCCTCATTAACAATTGTCTTGGATTGATGCTCCAGAATCAGCTTTTGGAATTGAACATTCCACTCTTGGTGTGTGAAGGTATAGTCCTTAATGGGGATTGAAGAATTGTACTCTTTGAGATTTAATGGGGAATTTTTCAGAACAACATTTTCGCATTCTTTTGATTGAAACTTGAATATAAAAATATTCTGGTCCATACGACGAATCTCCTTAGTCTTCCATCTGTTCCATAGGATATTGATTTCTTTTTTCACATCATCTGTCTTGACTGGATCTATTGATAAAATCTTCCCGATCAAACGGTTACTCCATTCATCTGTTCCTTCAGACACAGCTTTTTTTGTTCCCACCGTCCTTCTCATTCTTCTGGCACAAATATCTCGAATGCTTGCCAATTGCATATGATCAGTGATAGTGGATACCTGATTGTTTGAAGAAGATGCCATTTTGTCCTTTGCTGTTGAAAATAGAGACCTTGTTCTATGTTTTCTATATTGCGTCACAGACTGTGTCTTCTTATATTTGTTGAGAAAAGACTGAAAGTAACCAAAATTAGTTACATGAAGAAGATCACCGTCATTATGGATATCCGCTAATTTTTCCCGAGTATAATGGAAATAATAACTAGACTTGAATTTGCTACATGATCTTTGAGAAGAAACAGTTCCTGACTGGCAGTTACTGTATTTCCGGAGAGAATTACGGGGACGTTTCAAATTATGAATTTTGAAAACTCTTGGGCTTCTAACTCGAATCTGGATTACTGAGTCACTCTTGCGGTCTACCAAACCATCAGTAAAATCATACACGTGATAAAGGGAATAATATTGAAACATACTTTGATTATCCATCCTGCTATGAAAGGCTTGCAATACTGCTATTGAGGTGACGACAATACTGTCGTGGATTGAGTCAATACTGTAAAAAGAAGGAGCATACTTGATATGAGGTTCCAACACTGAAAAACTTCCATTTTGAAGGACAAGAGTTCCTACAAAAAGAGAGAAAATTAGCAATACATTAGTTTAGGATTCAAAGAAGATGACATAGGGAAAAACGGTGATTAGGACAAATTTTAGGTCAAAATAAGAAATTAAAAGAAGGTGGAATATGAAAAGATGATTATGAGTTAAAACTGAAAGAAAAAGCTTAAATTGAACAGCAAAAAATTAAATTGAACAACAAAAACTTAATGGAGATCATTGGATTGAGCTTTAAAAGAAAGTGAGAGGTGAAAATTAGCTATTGCTTTACAATTAAAAAAACCTTCTTCGACAAATATATAAGTTTCGTAATTTAATTAAATTTCCTAATCCTGACAATTTCCTAACCTTAACCGACCTAATCAGCTTTGTTTTTGAATTATGACAACTAAATATCGTTCTTATAAATCATCCTATAACACCTGTAAGTTTGATTATAGATATTAGCATTTTGAATATAGATATAAGCATTAGAGAATTTTACTTTTAGTCACTAATCAATTAGCTTATTCTGATTATTATCTTGAAAGCTAATTTTCAGTAATATAAGGTACACGTTTAAAGGAATCAAGTTGAGGAGTATGAAATTAACATATTAAATTAACATTGTCAGAGAATATCAAGTAATGTTTTTTAAAAAATTTACAACATACACGATCCAGGGCACAAAAAGCACGCTGTAAAATTCTAATTCTTAGCTATTTTTTAAAAAGCACGCTGTCCCAAGATATTCTTAGTAATTTTTTTTTAATATTATTAGCTCATTATTACATAGTGCAACACATGAATTAAGAGGGGTACTTGGGAAACATCTAAAATGGAACAAGATATTTCAAATTCTTAGTGACGTCTTTCAAAGCGATGATATTAATGTGTGCAGGGTAGAGAAGTCCACAAATGAAGGATATCTTGGGACTTGGGAGTATAACAGGTCCAGACTCTTTCCATTTCTCCAATATTCTATAGAGTCAGGACTGGGTTCTCTTATTGATTTGGAAAGGAATCAAGTTGAGGTTATGTTTACAATACCCATCACATCTCTCCTGCTTATGGGTTATTTGATTGATGGACAACATCAACTTATTAAGAAAACTTTTAACTAATGCCATTCACAAGTTTTTCAATGCGGCCTTCAATGCAATCTAAACATCAAATTATAGTAGTGGTGGACTAGATAAGGAACCGTGGACTGCAGATTCATCTTATTTGAATTTCATATTTTAGAAAATTATGTCTTTAAATTTTGCAATAATATTACATAGATATAACAACTCTCATTTGAGCGCCATGTTTGTCCAATGGAGTCAAACTAATTTGGTTAAGCATCGGTCGAGGCATGGAAAATGATTCTTATTGATAACCAAAAACATATTGCACATTGACCGTCATTGAGCGTTAAATATCATTACATGTTGATCGTCAGTTTGCTTTCCCATAATCAAGTATTTTTCTTAGCCCTTTGTACTGAAATATTTACCTAGAAATGAAGAAACTAAACTTTAAAATCAAGTAAATATATATAATTAAGAACCCATGTATTAGATAACCACAAACATGTTACAAAGTACCAAAGTCATAGTTTGAGAATGCAAAAAGTAACAACATGTTGAATTTTCTCTTCCAAATTAAATGGGCTTATTACGGACTGAACGATTATTGAAAATATAACTGTGAACTGAGAATTATTAAGTATTGAATTAATAAACCGTATATTGAATAACCATGGATAAAACAAAATATATAATGATGAAACATTAATCCAGGAACATTAGGCAGAGTGATGATGGAGACACAAGAAAATACAATCATTGCTTAAAAATAGAGTAATTAGACTTTGTGAAGGATTAAGATCTCTGATAGCGATGTTGGGAAAGAAAAATAACACATTATGCAACAAAAGAAAGAGAAATAAATTCTTGCGGGATTCTTATTGGTCCTTAATCAAAGCCGAAAAATTCTAATAAGGAAGAAAAACTGAAGAACTAATTGAAGTATCTAAACCCATTGAGTCATTAAAATATAAAAGCAAATGTTTAAACATGAATTTGAAACAAAAAAGTGTATGGAAGTTTATGCAAAAAAACCAAAACAAGAGTATGCGCCCCAAAAATTTAAACAATATAGAAAATAAAAAAAGTTTAGAAAGGTGTTACATTTTTTAAGTATTTGATGTTGCATGATTTTGATCAAGTTAAGAGTGACAAGAATTATTATTGCAACATTGACATCTTACTATCACATGCAAGATGCTCGAGGCTTATTTGAAGAATGAAGGTTCGATTGAATATGGGGAAAATAACAGCGATTCAACAATTAAAGAAATCGTCAAGAACATGGTTACATTTTTAGGAGACCGGGTCATAGAAACAGTGTTTAAACAACAAGCAAACATTGGTCTTTTTCTACAAGGTGGGTTTGAACAGATCATTTACAAATACACGACATCAATCCATGAAAATTTGAAGAAGTCAAAATCGAAACAGAAACACAATCTACACCGATTCAACCAATATCTAGAAAGCATATTCAGTTCCCGACATAGATAAATTTTCACTCGAAAAATAATACAATTGTACAAGAATAATGGAACGCCCAAAAAGATATGCTTGGACAGGTCAAAGTCATATTCACTCACGTTTTGGAGTAGTTTTTAATAGATCTAAGGTAAGTATGCTATAACTCCAGTTTATATGTTCACTTTATCGTGTGCATAGTTCACCAGGTTTTGGTCGTGTCGAAGGCAATACCTTTGAACAACAATTTCAATAGCTTTTACATTATTCACATTATTATTGTTTTGGTAATTTAATTTTTTATTGATATCAAATTGTTTTCTCTTCGGAATAGATTTCTAGATTGCTTTATTAAAATTTATACTTATTGCTTCAAAATTCTTAGATTTTTTTTCTTCTGAATAATTACTGAATCAAATACTGGAATTGTTCATTTGTTCGTTCTAAGTAAGCAATTCAATTTTGTTCAAACCGCGCTTAAGCTTAATTTGTTAGATAAAAACACTCAACATCATCCACTTAAAGTCACATAATACTTTGACTTCCATGTTTCCTAGGTGATATTCAATGACCACCATTTAGTTATCCATGAATCAACGAACTGGCAATATGAAGGTTTTTTTTTTTTTAAATCAGCAACAGTGATACCTAAATAACATAAACCGAACAATATCAATGGATATACCTGGATAACAACCATATTATTGTTATTTTACAATATTTTTACGGGACGTATCAAGCTAAAAATCATGTGACGGATGCCGAAGATTACGTGACGCTTAATGCTAATGAGAGGTTGAGCCGGGGCCGTAAGGCCCTGGTGATACCTAGTCATTATTATAAAAAAAAAGGTGTACTTTGTCTTTGTGATCAAAGAGTCAATCAGTGGACAAGAATTGCCGAAAATTGTCATCCGGCGGTCGGGATCATCCGGATGGAGTTTGACTTGGATGGCTGGGAATGATAGTTGTGTTTTGATCAAACCAGGGCCACACTTATTAAACTTTGAGGTTTGGTTAGCGAGGGAGGGAGAGGCGGACAAAACGAAGAAAAGCAACGACATTCTATACTGAGAGGAAAAGTAAAACAGGTGTATCTGATATTCTCTTTTGATGATAAGAGATCTGAAGAACAAATATGAGAAGAAAGATGGAGTCACGTTTAGTAAACACAAATTCTAGGGTTTGCTTTCTTAATCTTCATCTCCTGTTTGTTGTTTTCGCACGTTTGCTTTCTTTTTATCATGACCTAATTATGCTGAATGTTATGATCTTCTTACTAAATAGGTGTAAGTAACCTCTTGAAGGTTAAGTAATTGTGTGATTTGACATCAAAATATAATTTGATATTCTTCTTTGAATTGAAGTTACTTTTACTTTGATCTTCTTCCAATTGCAATTGAACTGGACACTAAATTAGATTCTTATTTACTTGAGTTTCAAAGTTTGTAATGCACAGAATCCAGCAATTATAACTTTTGGGTTTCGTTATTTCTTGGCAATTCAATTTTGGAAGTAAAGCATTAAGATTGTGTCAGTGCAGTAGTGATGTATTTTTAGATTTTTCTTTTTCTGTGGGTCTCTCTATGTTTTACAGTTATGAATGCCCGCAATCACTTTTAATTTAATGCGGGCTTCCACTTAACTATATTCGTAAAGATAATCTCTCAAGTTGACTTTGTATTTGTTCTTAAAGTGATTGAAAGGAAGTAGCATATTTAACCTTATCTCAGTGCTTTGTGCAGGTACGCATCACGTGCATCTTCACCACAGTTTCCTGAAATGGTTTAGTAGCATCTTCATCATGAATTGCTGAAATGGTTTAGTAGCAGTAATGATTTGCTCTTCCCATTGAAATTTCTTTGCAGCGTGAGAGCCTAGCTAAAATCAAGGCATCATAAATAGTTCTGCACTTTCTCAATGGGATAAGAAGAGACCTACAACATAGAATTTCCTGGCACTCCAACAAGTAAGTGATGATTTTGTTTAAAACACTGCTAAATTTTTTCAAAGCAATATCTATTGCATGTTCATCTTCTACTTTATCACTTAACAACTATCTGTTAAAGAATCCTGAATGTTGCGATGTAGTTTTTAGTACACAGTTAAAGAATCCTGAATGCTTGCAATGTAGTCTTTACTCTTTAGTTCTCAGAATGGTTGTTGGTATTATAAATCTTTATATCGAGACAATGCTTTCCTGAATTGACTGTTTCCAACAAGATTATGTGAAATTCTTTGAGAATATATTGTAACAATCTAATGAGTTAATATTACTTTTTGAGTATTTGTTGAACCTTTCAGTGATTGCTTGCAAATGTTGGAAATAGGCTCTCTATCCGGGCTTGCTAATTAAAAAAAAATAAAAATATGGGTTGTGAAATCTGCATAACATGCATATTTAACATCATAGAGCAAGATAGCCCTTTTGGTTACTTTTTAAACTGCCAATGATAAAATGTTTTTACTTTCTCTAAATCATAAGTTGGAGAGGGTGTTTCATGGTCGACTTCAAATAAAATTCTCACATAATATGTTGGTTGTTCTGCTTTGCTGACTGAGCTATTTTAAGCTTAGTGGATGTTGAGCTACTTCTTTTTCTCTGCCTTGATACCACCAGGTTTATTAAGCCAGGTTGTAATAGGAAGTGTTGTCACTAATGTTCTGTTATTACTTGATTTTACATGAGGATGCATGGAACGAATTCATCGTAAGGCTCAATTGTGAACAATTGAGTTAAGTATAGGAGAATGAAGAAAACGTCGTGCATCTTTGTCATTGGGTCTTTCTGAGCAGACAAACACTGTTCAGAACTATATTATGAGGTGTACTTTTAATTTGTAGGTTCATTGTGGTGGTGAATGCTCTCTAAATCTACCAAAGGAGTGTAGGTAGCAGGATACTGTATGGGAAATATCCATTATACTTCTTGAAAACATGGGGTAATTACTACCACTGTTTAGAGTTACATGTGAAGATGTCCTGTTGTTACTGTTGCCTATTATCCTTTGTGGTGGGGTACTTACTAACATTGGTAGAGTTGCTTACGATGATGTCCTGTTGTTACTTTCATTTGTGTTAATTTTTGTTGCATTGACGATTATATTGTAGGAAATTCCAGAGGCTTTTATTCTTCCAGATGAAGCATCTTTTGTCAGGGGTACATCTAGATAGGCACATCGATCGTCTTTCAGTATCAAATAACACTTGGAATTGGTTGTGTATATTATGATTGTATACAAGTAGGTAATATCAGTTCTATTGTACGTGTTGTGAATGGAGAAGTATACACATGGGTTTGAAAAGAGTGTGTTCATTCAATGACTACCTGATAAGCGAAGAAGATAAAGTGGTGTACTTTAATGGAGATAGTCGTCTTTTGAAATTAGATCTTACTGATGGATACACACTAACTTCTGATGGTCTTCACTGAATCAACATTTTGTAGTTTTCTCAATCATCACAATTGCTATAAAGGTGTTCTACCTTTTAGTTTTTGGAATTTTTATAAGTACTGATTAGTCATATCTCTTGAGAATAAATCAGTTATAGCCATATAGTAAGGTCTTTGAGGTTTAATAATTTCAAAGTGAGATTATATGTTATTCGGAATTTGTTTGGAACAAATCAGGGGTTGGTGTTTGGTTGAATTCTTTTTATAATATATTGGTTACTGATTTATTTTTGTTTTCATTTTTTAGGTGAAGAGAAACTGATTTGAAGAATGGGTGTTTCATCAAATTTGATTCGTTTTTCGTGGTAATTTCTTCTCTCTTTGATTTATTCAATCTGCATTGCTAAAGTTTTGATAATTTATAATGATTTCTCCTTCTCTCATCTCTATCATTTCAATTCTTAGCATTTGATTGTCCATTCTTTTTCACTGATTTCAATTTTTTTATTTATTTTGATCAGATAGTCCTCTTATATGTTTTCTCACTGTTTTAGTAAAAAGAATCTTGCCATCACTCTATGCAAATGCTGAGAAGGTAGGATTAAGACGGAAATACGGGGCACATTACAACATCAATACAATAACGCAATACATAGTAATATAACACCATTTTATTAATCCCAAGTTGTTGTCTATGCAACAATCATATCTACTTTAGACTGAGGTTACTATAGACAGCGAGGACGACAAGAAAATTCCAAGCCATAAATTAAAATTTCACTAAGCTTGAAGATAGTGGTAACCATGATAGGTCATGTAATTCATCACGAATATTCCTTAGATTGTAGATACGCCACTGTTGTATTTATATCAAGTTGTTGTCTATGCAAGGCAGATAAAATCACAGGTAAACTTACGATTTCTCATGTTATTTTTATTTGTTTCTTGGATTTTGAATATACTGATTAGGTTTTTTGGATATCATTTTGTATTTCCCTTTTCCATTGTAGGACATTAATTGATGCCTCCTTAGCGATTTTACCGATTTTAAGTCAGCCATTGATATTTGTATATTTAATTTCTGCTTTTTTTCTATTGATTGACATAAATTCATTATTTTAGAGAAGCTTAAGAACGCCAACATATAACAGTTGTAGATGGGGAACTTCTATTCATATATCTAAGCAGGTGCACTGAATATGTCAATTGAAGTCCATAGCATCATTGAATTGCCATTTCCTACTGTTATGAATGAAGAAAAATAGCTCTTATCCTCATCCAGATTAAAAATCGAAAAAAGAAACAAAAATTTCTAACCATGTAACTCTTGGTAGCAAAACATATGTAACTGAGTTACCTCAAAAGCAACATAGATTAGATGTACATACACTAACCAATTAGCTAATTATCATCCATGTCAGGATGAGAACTGCATTGTGAACAACAGTTGGTACTGCACAACATGTTGCCTGAGGTTAAGAAGACACTCTTAGTGGCGAGGTAAGGGATGTTCGAAAATATCTATTAATAGTTACTTTTGCCGTTACTCGGGGCTGACCTCAGTTGTCAAAATAGTCATGTTGGTAGTCCCACTATTAGACTGAGCTAATCGGCGTTTACTAATGCAATTTCCACCAAGACAATTTAATGTATAGTCAAATATTTTATTTCAACCACGGACACACTAATTCCACAAAAACAGTAGCCAGTTATCTCTTTATTATAGGATGTGTAGGTTGTCGTACTGTGGTACTGATTTAAGTTTTGTATTTCAAAAAAATTAGGGTCGTCTCTAGAGATAATTGCAACCATAATTAAGTTATGTTGTCACTCCTTGATTGCCGTCAATGACATAGGACATTCAATTCGCACAGTTGTTTATGAATTACATTAGGACAAGATCCACCAAGCACTCCAATACCCATACAATGCTAGCTTATGGGTGTTTCTCTTTTTGCTTTATCTCATGTGTACAGGTGTATGTATTACTTCGTCTCTGTTCCAAATAAACATTAGGACAAGCAACCACCAGTACATACACAAGTTTATAGTAGTTCCAGGCAGGTGAGCAGTTTTAGACTTGCTTTGTCTCATGTGAAAATGTTAAAGGGTGTTTCAGTTCTATTTGGTACATGGATAGTTGGTTTTTAATCTATGCAATTTTAGTATGTGAAACTCATGCAGTGGACTATTTTACAAAAGTTGTTCGATTGATCCAAGTTGGTGTGTGGACGTTTATAGATTACAATAAGCAAAGGTAATAAATTTTTAACCAAATTAAAGTTTTATAGTTTACCTTTAGTAACTACTTCGGTTTACTTGGTGCAGGGAAGCATATCCACATTAAAGGTTTATACCCCAATATGCGTTTTGTTAATTTGCATTACGAATGTTTTTTGATTTTATTTTTTATGTGTGGTCTTTGATTTTTGTAGGCTACATTGTCTGTGCCAGGGGCGGACAGGGAGCACAAATGTTGGGTTTTTGTTTATACTACAACATCGTGTCCGCAGGGCTAAGCAAGTGTTGGGAAAGGTTGGTTCCAGGTTACCATCTGGATGCAGCTAACTTATTCCATCCCTTGCATGATTTTGCTGGATTGGATATTGTGGAATCCTGAGTTGGTTTTTGGGATGGGTGCGTTTGTGTAAATTTTCCGTTAAATTGGATAAAAAAGCTGCTATGGGTGTTTTTTTAGAACCCTTCCATCTGTTTTGAATATCACTAAAGCATTTTTGAGTTAATGATGTTAAATCAAATAAACATGATTTGTTAATGTTAACTGAACTATTTAACAGATGCCGCATATGCCTGGAAATTTGTAGAGTTTGTTATAGGAAATAAAGTAAATTTGTATTTTCTAGATTAACCATTTTTCACCTGTACTACATTAAGTTGATTCCTGAATTAGCTTGCAAATAACACAGGAAGGGTGTATCTCTAAGATTCTATGATTTCTCTCATATTCACCATATGCTTTTGTGCTAGCTCCAGCGAATATCGACTCTCAAATAGAAATTTACTATTTTGATTTTTTTCACCCGCAACAAGTTTTTTAGTATGAATAAGGACTTATAGTTTGTTTGATGATTTTTTTTTCTGAAACATTCTTGCAGGAAGTAGCAGCAACTAGGATGCTAATAAACTATTGGAATGAAATGGAATGAAAGATGTAGTCTTCCATGTCCGAATAATACTTGGGTTTCTCTTATGACGTCGTATTCAGACAAACGTGTTTAAATTGCAAAGCACCAAAATGAATCTCATCGCATCGAAACAACTTGAGTTACAGATAACAGCAGTTATGAAACTAATCATAGGTAAATATGTTCATGTCTATCTAAGGGTTATTTCCCCCATTTTCTTACAGATTCATGTCATTTTTAGTTCCTCGATATGGGTTTTACTGTAAGTAGTACCATGCTGCAATTCTTTTCAAGAATAAAATTAATGAAACTATTAAACATCGTTTTTGTAGTTATATTTTTTTCTCTTTAATCAATAAACGTTGACCCGACTTTGATTGGAGAGTTCTCAAAATTGACTACCAAAAGAAATGATAAAGGTGATTGCATTCAAGTGAAGTCAAATCACCATGGGTTCTCCGCCGGGTCAGAAGGTGCCATGGTAATATATTGGGGTTTCCCTTTATGCCTCTGTACTGTTCTTAAATATTTTCGTGAACTGTTTTCCAATCAGAGTTTTTCCTGCAAAATTTTCAAAGATACAACTCCCTTGAGGATTTCCCAGGTACCTCTTCAGCAATCACTCTCTTGATTATAGTTTTAGAGGAGAAAATCAAAAGGTTGTTCAGTTTTTTTTTTTGTTAGTATTCATCTAGATTTAAAGGATATCCATTAGTGTTGAGTACAGATTAAATACAGTCTGCACTCTCTATAATTAACCCAAGAAAGCTCTCTTTCATTACACTTAGACATCACATAAGAAATATAGAGTTAAATTGAGCTACAATTGCATTAGTATACCTGTTTAGTATGATACTATTGGAAAATTGATGAGGAAGTTAATTTATGTGCATATTTTTTGCCACTTATGATCAATTTTGGATTTAGCTTCCCCTAAAATTTTGTTTACCGAGAAAATAGTGACAGTGGTTGGAATAAAAATCAGTCTTCAAAGAATGAAGTACTTCTTGAACTATTGGGTAGATCAAGAAAACTGCGGTAGCAGCTGCAACAGGAGCTGAATATGCGACAACAATCCAAGGGCACATACCCAGACGGGGATTTTATGTTTTACTAACTGTGAAGGGTAAGGCTTTTATTTTTTTTTTCACTTCACCATCTAAAGGTAAAAGATACTGATGTACATGTGCATTTGTTACTTTACTTTCACAAAACATTCTTCCCAAAATCTGAACTCTAACCATGGATCCTGAGTTGCAAATCAGTACATCAATTTTATCGTTCGCAGAGTTTCAGTATCTCATTTTTATACGTAGTAGATGTGTATTCTACGTAACCAGAAGCCATATAACCATCTAAGTTATGTCGATCCCATGTATGGACCTTCTGGGAATCCCTCACTTTCTTAACTAACCGATGATTTATGTGCACGAGTATGAATCTGTGGCGCAATGACAGCGCGTCTGACTCCATGTCAGAAGGTTGCATGTTCGAATCACGCCAAATTGTGTTAACTGTCATTAGTTCTTATGGTCTTACTTCTTTTGGTTGAATATACAAGTTAGTGATGAATATAGTCCAGTCTTATTATTTTAGGTTTCGTGAATATATACTCTCTTTTAGGTATCTCATAATTTCACACAATTATTTGCCTAAACACTCAGCGTCTAATCGGCTTCATCGACACCATCCACATTCCCGTTTGGGATCCAACCAATTAACTCACCGGTGCATATGAATAAATCCAACATGCTGAAATTACATGCTTTGGGATTATGGTTAGTAAACTGATTTTTTCGAAAGAGAATGAAGAATCAATAGTTGGTCTCTCACCACCACCACCAGACCGGTTTTGATGGGATGTAAGTAAACCCGAATTGTCTCCTTCTTTATTCCCTTTGGATGCTTCTAAACTACTAGCCGTTATCATTTCCTAAAGAATGATGGTGGTGTCACAAAGCTCTATCTTCTTATAAGTTTTAAGCCAGGGATAGTCAGTTTTCGCTTCTTTGTAAAGCCAATTTCACTTTAAATTCGAGGAGGAGGGCATGCCTGATACTTGAGTATTTCAATCTAATTTATTTTTAATCGGGAAACTAAATTTGTCCCGCCAGGTACTTTCTTCTTTTTCATCATCAGATTTTACACTTCAATTTTTTTTTGTGTGTTTTAAGTTTAAGAGTCTTCCATCTCTGTATATAATTAGTATTCTTCTTCATCTTCAAAGGTTTCTATGGTTCTTCGGGACCCAAAAAATACTTGCTAAATATATGTAATCTTCATTAGCATCTTGAGTGGTGAATATTCTGAAACAGCATTTCCAATTATCATGAGATACTTGATTGTATTTTAGTAATCAAATTATCAAACTCATATATGATGGTTTAGCCACTGAGAATCTCAAATCGTATGTACAATATCCTGATCATTCCTTATCTCAATGCTTCTTAAGCAAGTTGTTATTTATTTTCATTTGGAGTATGACATTCTTTGGTTGTTCAGCTCTTTAGAAGCGATAAATTAGTCATATAATTTCCATTACCATAAGCATGTATTTATGCTTTAAATCCTTGCTCCCGCAATCCTTCTATTGATGTAATAAGTTATTTCTTTTGATATCCAGCTTAAAATGTTAAACCTTCTATTGACATTTTTGTGACATCTTAATATTTCCCCTTTATATTTGTCTATTTGGGAGCAGCAGTACATGAAAAAATAGAAACCCAACATGACTGCAAAAATATGTCATATTTTTCCACATCCATGTGCATTTCACTAATTTATTTGGTTTTGATATTCCTTTTCATGCAGGTTTATACTTTCTTATATTTGTCCATGTATGTTTGGCATTGAATGTATGTGTTGTTGTGCACAGAACAATTGCTGCTGAAGATTTTGCATCAGATGATTCGGGTGTGCGGCCTGTCGGATGATGAAGACGAATCTTGGTTGCAAACTGGATGACAGAGCTCTAAAGCGTAAGGGTCCGAAATGCTTTTCAATACCAGGAAACTGTCGGGAAACCGAGGTTACGTTCATCTTGAACCGACATGCTTCCACTGAAGTCAATTCCATGAAACATCCTACTTTAGATAACTTGGCTCGAATCCGTCTCTTACATCTTTAGATTAGCATGATCGGATAATACTATCACGAATATATAATCAATACGATAATAAACAATCACACACGAAACAAAGATTACGTGGTTCACCTTTGTAGGCTACATCCACGGCCAAAACCACCCCGAGAATCTTCATTATCATAACAAGTTATTACATCGACAGACATCACATAATCAACTAGTTATGTAACCCACTAGCGCTAAACGTTAGAAACAATAAGACATATTACAAAGAGTTTACCTCTTGCTTTGTTCTTCTTCTTCCATAAACCTCCACCGCCATGGTTGCTTCGACTTTAGACAAGAACATGAAGAACATCATGAATTCTAGATTCCCCCATATGAACCCTAGAAACCCTAGATTTCTCCCATACCCGTTCTCACTACAAGTCACTCTTCTCATATAGATATTTTCCTATCACCAACCATTATAGGACACAACGGTTATGACCCAAATACTCTCATAAAGAGAGAGGATTCTTCAAGAGAATTAACCAAGAGAATGATTTTTACTCACCATATAAACCTTCTTATATAGTAGTTAAATCCTTGCTCCCCGAGTCTTAGAACTCCTAAAAATAGACTCACACCTTAATTAGGAAACCTCAAACTTGGAAAACACTCTTCCAAACCGTCATACAAGTTTCCTAATCCAAGTAAACCTTGTAGACAATTTATACCCGAAATAGCCTTTTAGCCACGGTTTTCTGCATCATAGATCACTATTTTCTGCTGCAAAACTGTTACCTAAAGTCCAATTTCAGCCATATAATTTTGTATACGGAACAAAACCCCAACATAAACTACGTCACAAGACGGGAATGTCAGTACCTGATGAAGGAAAATACCCAATTTATTCACAGCTGTAGGTATATGATCCTAATCAGACCCCGTACTTTCGTGCGAAACGAAATCCCCAGCTGAATAAATGCTCTTTCCTCTGCTCCTTTGTCTCCGAAAGTTTAAAGATGTTGGCAGATCATTGGAGTGCGAAATTCAGTGAATGATAGCCAACCTAATTTCTTATTGACATCGGATAAACTACTTTGGTTTTCTTATATTTTATTTTAAACTTTTTTTGTGGAATTGTTGCGAATAATTCTTTGCTTGAATTGGCTTTAACTGTCAACCTGGACAGTAGTATAACATTGTACATAATCAAAAGCAAGTTAACTATTATAACAACAAATATATAAATATACCACCACTTGGCGGTAGTTGTAGGTATGGGCGAATTCAAGCTTTAACTTTTATAAAGTCTTAGATGACAATGGGTTCAGAAGAGGATGAGATACAATCTCACATGGGTGATGCTCTCTACACAATTCGTAGAGGAAGGAACTGTTGTTAACAGGATGGGGCTAGTGTATTTGCATCTAATCTGCGTTGTTTTGAAAGCGTTGATATTAGATGTATAAATACCAACCCAATATCAGTTAAAAAACAGTAACCAATTATCTATTTGTCCTGGGTTGTGTAGGTTGTCGTGTTGTGATACTAATATAAGTTGCATTTCAAGAAAATTAGGGTCATCTCTTATACTGCTAAGTTTCATGTGGCCTAGAGATGGTGTTTGAGTACGTAAATTGGTTCTCAGATTCTAAAATATTATCAAATTGGTCATCATTTGCATGTTCAGTATGGTTAGATGGACATCTTCTTTCGTACTTAAGTTTCATATGTGCAAATTGTTTGGGCTACCATGTCTTTGCAGAGTTTCTTCGACTCCAATGATTATGATAATCTGATGAGTGACATATGTTTCAATTGATGGTATTTCTGTGTACCACAACAAAGGGAAGGTACAATATTCATCTGTTTCAGTATTGTTATCCTTGTTAGCTATTGGCCAACTTATTGTTTTTGGTTGATTTTGAATCAGAATTCGATATAGTTTAGCATGCCAAGGATAAAACTCATGAAAAAAGAGTTGGAGGAAGCCTGATCTACTTATGTTTCTCCTTCTACTCCAAGTTTTTATCTTTAGATCACATGCAAGATTTTATTTATGTGTTGAAATGAAACCGTTGATGTGGTGGTTGTTTTATTTTGTGGTACATTATTTTTTCTTGAGCTGACAATTTGAACATTATAATTTTATTCATATATGTTTAGTACTCCTTAAATTGTTGTTTGTTGTTAGGTTGCTTCAGATAGAACCTACTGCACCAACTAAAGTGGCGAGCCACTGAAATCCTACAAATTCTGCAAGACTGCGGAGGTTCCTAGCAGTTTCTATGACATCAAGCTTGGGGATTTGAATAAGATAGAAAGCTGAATACATCAATGGGGACAAACTTCTCATGCATAACCAGGATGGTGTGGAAAACCTATAGACTTGTAACATTTTGGGATGGTGTTTTTGTCTAAAAAAACCTCATTTATGAAATTATTAAGGTATGTTGTTTGTTTGATTCAAATCTTTATAAATACATAACTAAATATAATTAATGTATCCAGATCATACATATGATTATATTACTTAATTTTATGATAGCATCTGTAATTGCAGAGGGAATATCACGACTTCGGCGATGAAGATTTATATCGACATGCAAGATTAGTAACATCAGCTGCTGAACTCCCCAAAAACAGACACTCTAAAAGCTTGGCCTTCTTTTCTTTATCTTCTTGAGGATTCCTAAATAAGGTTAGGCTCTCTGTTGGCTTAAACTGAAGAAAGTACAAAAATAATAGAAAACAACATATTACTATTGTAGTATGTGTATAGACTATACAGTCATTCAATAAATAGCTTATCTGATATCTCGAAATCATGCAACACGTTGAAACAAACCATGATTTTATTTTTTAGTTGTATGTTTGCTGGATTTGCAGTCGATACATATCTCTGGAGTATGGAATGCCTGAACAATTTTATTAAATATGATATCTTTAGCTTCATCGACTTAATTTGCAGGAGAAAAGTATTCCAAGAATCAAAATTTGTATTAGATCTTCTTAGCTAGGCGAGTACAAAGAGTGTTTTTTTTTGGCTCTGATCCGTTCTCTTCTTTCCAATTAATGATTGTGAAGTGAGGAAATATGAAATGTTTCGAGACATCGAGGAAGTGGAAAAACAAGGCAAGTCAATGGCATAACAAAGACTTTTAGTATATCAATGTGCCAAGTAATCTATGGTATAACTGTTCATGTTAATTACCTTCAAACACTAAGCAAAGCACTAGGTGTTGGAGTGATACCGGTTAGTGCGGTTCTTGCAGACACGAGTGTAACATTATGTATTTAGCCAGGTAATGATTGGAAGGTAGCCAACTTATTTTTATTTTATTTTCTGAATAAAATGTAGCAGACACTACCTCATCTTCAAGCAAAAATGAACTTTTTGAAATAGGATTAAGTTAATGATAGATCAGTTATTTTATTATGTGGTTAACTTTAAGTGTTCCTTCTGTCATAGGTGTTTGTATATGTCAATGATGAAGCTGGTGAGAGATCATCGCATCAAGAAGCAGAATCACAATATCTATCTTGCGCCAGTGACAGTTTTGTCGCAGGGATCCATCGGAAACTGTGATGTCGATGCTCAACATTCTTCATATCACAAAAGTTAGAGGAAGTGAATATTGATACTGGGGATGGAATAACCACGACAAACCAAATTAAAGGGAATTACTGTAATAGGAAGCTCCGACACTTGCAACTCTCATTGAGAAGATTTGCAGAGTAAAATAGGGAAGATCAAGTTGAATCCTAGAGCTTTAACAAGGAGGAAAAAAAAATGGTATTGTTCATTATCCATGAGATGTTTTAGAAGGGTAAGATTTCCTAGTTTTGGGCGTTCTTAAGATTTTGTTTTGTGGACTTAAATTAAAAGTTGGTATTGATTTCTTTTTTCTGTTTGAAAATAAATCATTGGGTTCAAATTCAAGAAGGAAGAGCAGAAAACTCAGTTCACATATATAATTTTCCTTCATTCGATCTGCATTTGGTTGTTCGGTAGTTATTAATACATCATTAAGTTTCAATTATCTTTGTTTCGATCTAAATTGGATTGTCTATGATTTTCTTTCTTCATTTTTTGAATTTTGCAGGGATTCAAATAAATTCAAGAGATACCTTAACACCACCACCCTGACTATTCCTATTCCTGATTTTGCAAGATGCTCTACGAATCCTATTCCTGATTCCTCGAGGTACGTACTTTGAAGGTTGATTATCTCTAGCTCTCTCTTATTGTGTTTGTCTGCTATTGTTTTTGGAGGGGCTGTTTATATTAGTTTCATAAAGGTGCTCGGTTTAATAAGATGATCCTACTCTCTGAATTGCTATGAGAAAAGAAGATCAAGCAAACAACAACTAGATTTGTCGATGGAATGTTTTTCTTAGTCGGTGCTTAACTAATTTGTTGGATGTATTAAAGAAAACCATCGGGTTGAAGCGCCGTAATCCTTAGCTTAGATGGTGTTTACATCATACTTTTCGGATGCAAAACAGTTTAAGTTATTAACCAATTCTGGGTAACACTTTGTAGAATTGTCCCTGACAAATGATTATTCATTCAATCGCTGCGAAGTACAAATGACCATTTATATCTGTTGGTCGTCTTTCTTCTTCTGGCTAACATTATCACTACATATCACTTCCTTTGTTCTTTCTTATTGAGTTTTTTATATAAATCTATAGATTGTACATCTTTAAAGCCCTAGGTTCCTCTGCTTTGATATATTGGTGAGGTGACTGATGTTTAATGTTTTCACTCCTACGGCTACTAAAGGATTTCCATAGGCTTATTGTGTGTTGTGAAAGGTACAATGCAGGTTATTTCAATTGATATTGCATGCCTTAACGCTGGATCATGGATAGTTTAAAACTGAATTGAAAATGACAGCAAACAATCACCAGAAAATAATTTTCTTGATATTTTTATCGAAGTACCGAATAAATTAGGATGAAGAAAACCATGAAAGTGAAGATGCATGTATCTTTTATACATTGTCTAATCTTGATTTACACTACAAGATGGGCCTAAAGTAACAATTTCTTTCTCGGTGAATTTGAGATATTATTCTAGGAATTGTTACTCCTTAGATTATGGGTTGGTCTTCCCGCTGGTAATTTGTTTTTGCAGATGTGAGGTGTATACCATATTATCTAAGCTCATTTGGTTGCAATTATCTATCGGTTTTCATGGTACTGATTGAACACCCTCATTTAACTATAGAAAGGTAAGCCTTCATTTATGTTTGTGTAGTTATGTTCAACAATAGGCCAATGGACCAACATTAGATTTATGTTTGTGTAGTTATGTTCAACAATAGGCCAATGGACCAACATTAAATGGATCTTAACTTGATTACTAATATTTAGCAGCATAAAGATGCCAATGGACCAACATTAAATGGATCTTAACTTGATTACAAATATTTAGCAGCATAAAGATGGTCAGCTTTCTTGATTACTAACTTGGTCATTTAATTATTATATTGTTAAGAGTTTCTCATATATCTTCGATCTTCCTATTTGTGTGGTAGAAACACTGCATTAATCATGGACCAGTTTGTGAACAAGGATCAAAAAGAAAAGCAATAGGGGGAATGGATAGATTTTACTAATCCTGATTTTCTCAGAGGTTTTTACCAAGCAATTAATATAATTCATTGGTTTTGTTTTGCAGGATACAAAAGTTTTGTTCCTTAAGTGTAATAATCTGTATTATGTTTGTTCATCGAATGCAGCAATAAAACAAAATAAAAGTGGTATCAAGCGCAGTCGGAACACAACCAAAATCGGGGGAGAACGCAAGCTAGCCGCTGCTGCAGAATGTGGTCAGAACCAATGGGGCTCACGTAGGAGTTGAGACACACCAGTACCAAACCTGTGTACATCACAGGTTTTTCCCCATTTTGTTACGGTAACTATGTGGAAAATTTATGGTTTTCAGCCAATTTTTTTTTATTTTGTTTCTATTCTCGTGAATTATTGGTTTAAAGATGGTATTTTGTCATTTCGACAACAACCGATACTTGCATCCACTTTAATTTTGTCAAACTTATCATCAATAATCTTTTTGTTTTGTATGGTCTCACGTTTCCTCCGTAAATAGGAGAGAATATACGATTAATTGTAAAATATATTTCTTAGCAGGGGGATACCACCCGTACAATTGGGAATTAGAACTAATCAAGAAAACCCAGTTGCTTCTTGCTGGACATTTTAGTTGTGTAATCAATGAAACTTCCGGTTCCTCCGTCGTGTTGCGATTTTCTTTATGGTATCCAGTCAGTTGGACGACAAACAATATTTGATCTTTATTTTGTATGGTTCCAAGTTTCTTCCTTGCAATAAGCACGACTATAAATAAATGTTCTTTCAATGTTTGTTACTTCTATCTTATTTTCTCGTTTCGGCTCATACCACATCTGTTCTCAAATTATTATTTTTTTGTTTTTTGAAAGCAGTCATACGGTACCGAGTCTGTATGCATCTGCATACAACCATGCACTGTATGCATCTGCATACAACCATGCACTATATGCATACAACCGTGCACGGTGAATGCCTCAATATGGCGAGCTACAACCGTCCGCATACAGCCACATGTGTATATATGCAGACAACCATCTATACGCATATAACAATAGCAAATGGATACAATTTATCGATCCCCGTGCGGAAAGTAAAGCTCAGAGGATGCTGACGTACACAACAAGCAAGGAACATTCATACCGCGAGATGCTCAAGATAACAACTACTTCGCCAATTGCAGGATGCTCGAGATAACAACTATGTCGCCAATCGTACTGAACTTATGCTGGACATAGGTTGAGTATGAATTTAACTTTTTTGCAGAATCTTGAAATGTGGACCTCCTAAGAGTTTCAGAAAACCTTAACCATTGTCAAGAAGCACCAATGCACTCACGGTACCATTAGCGACACAAGCAGAACACAAGCCTTTCCCAGGTGTATTATCAACTTAATGAATCAGTCATTTGTTTGTGCAATTGTGGAGATCTAAACACCATGGAAAATACAATGGTTCCTCGGCATACTCCCTGTAGTGAACTACAGAGTGAGATACTCACCTAAGTATGGATTGTTTTTTGTTGGACCATTGACTATTTCAAGTCAAATATTTGTCTGTGCGTTTCACATGTGTACTCACTTATAGGTGTCAGTTGTTAGTTGGCGGTTTCACTGGCCAATCCAGTAACCGGTCATCATCACTTCATTTATAATGTCTGTAATTCTCTTCTGTGTCTGTAAGAAAACATAACAATCAATGAAAATATTTCGTGCCTGTTTGAGAGAGGTTTAGCAACCTAACTCTCTTTACATGGTATCAGACTCCTTCAAACCCTAATTTCATTATCTTCTTTAATCAAACTCAATATCAATGGCTGAATCTAACAAACACATTGCATTAACTTTTAAACCACCATCCAAACCAAATTAACAACTACAAATTACACCTTATGGAAATCTCAGATCGTTTCATTACTTAGAAGCTACAATCTATTTCGATTTGTAGACGGATCATTTCAATGTTCGGTGAAGTATTACAGAAGAACATCTGCAGAAGGCGCTAAAATTTTAAGTAGATCGGATTATATTGAAGATACAGATCCTGAATCTGAATTTATTCGAAATCCTGATTATGATTACTGGAATAATCAAGATCAAGCTCTTCTATCTTGGTTATTCTCTTCGTGTACAGAAGAAACTCACTCACAAGTTATGGATTGTACTTTCTCTCATGAAGTTTGGGTTCTTCGTCAACACAATTATAATGCTACAACCAAATATCGTTTGATGCAATTGAAAACAGATCTCGTCACTCTAAAGAAAAGCACTGATTCGATGCTTGTGTATTTCAACAAAGCTAAATCGATTTCTCATCAGCTTGCTCAAATTGATCGTCCAACTTCTGATGAAGATCTAGTGTTTCACATCTTACAAGGATTACCTTCTGAGTTTAATGCATTCAAAACTTCAATTACAACTCAACAGCTTAAGACTGAGAATCTGATTACATCATCTGAGCTTTTAGGATTGCTTTTATATGAAGAAATTCGAGTGAATGATGACTCAAAAGTTGATTTAACTACAACTTCATCTAATGTATCTTAGCAGCAACAACCGCACCATCAGTCATTTGCACATCAAAATTCAGCAGGTTCTAACAATTATCCTGTTAATTCTTATTATCAGAACTCAGTTAATCAGAATTTTCACCCTCCTTCCTATTCAAATTGGTCTCATCCTAGTAATCATAATCATATGAATAGAGCAAATATGTATAGAGGTGGTCGAACTGGTGCTAGATTTCTTGGTGGATTCAGAGGAGGAAGGTTTGATGGAGGAGGCAGATTTTGTCGATCTAATGCTACTCAGTTTTATCCTCCATCCAACAGATACCAATACTCAGAAGACTGTCAAATATGTCGCAAACCAAATCATCAAGCTACTGAGTGCCATTACAGATATGCTCCCAATGACTATTCAATGGCTCAAGCTTATAACACAACTTATGAACCTTATTTTGAAGATTTTGATGAGTTTTGGTGTCCAGAACCAGAAGCTTTTGCAACCTATACTGATGATTCTTCTGCTTTTACATCAAACTCCACATCCAGTTGGGTTCCAGATTCAGGTGCCACTCACCACATGACTTCTGATTTATCAAATTTGAATTTGAATTCTCCTTATCAAGGTTCTGATCAAGTGCGTGTTGGCAATGGATCAGGTTTGCATATTACACACATTGATACTTCTTTCTTTACAAATGGAACCACTAAGACTCTCTCTAATGTGTTAAATGTTCCTTCCATCACTAAGAATTTATTATCAGTTCAACAATTCACTAAGGAAAATCATTGTTATTTTGAGTTTTATCCTGATAAATTTTTGGTGAAGGCTCTGGACACTCAAGCTATTCTACTTACTGGACCTGTTAAAGATGGACTATATCATCTGGAATTCACAGATGCTCAGCTGAAACAAGCACTTACTTCTGCTGCTTCTACATCAACTCAATGGCACAACAAATTAGGTCACCCTGCTTACAAGACTCTTAAACACATACTCTCATCAGTGGACAATGTTATTGAAGATCACTTGTATGTCTCTACATGTGATGCTTGTCAACAAGCTAAGAGTCATAGTTTACCTTATCAATCTAGTAGTCATAAACACTTTTATGGTCCACTTGATCTCATTCATAGTGATGTATGGGTCTCTCCCTTATGTTCAATAAATGGATACAAGTATTATGTTTCTTTTGTGGATTCATTCAGCAGGTTTACTTGGTTATTTCCACTTGCTTATAAATCTGAAGTATTGCCTACATTCATTAAGTTGAAATGCCATGTTGAGAACTTGTTTAATAGAAGAATTGAGTTTGTTCAATCAGATTGGGGAGGTGAATACATGAATGTCTCTAGTTACTTGGATTCATGTGAAATTGGTCACAAAGTATCATGCCCTCATGCTCATGCACAAAATGGCACAATAGAAAGGAAGCACAAACACATAGTGGAAACTGGTTTGGCTCTCTTAACTCATGCCTCCATGCCTTTATCTTGTTGGTCCTAGGCATTTGAAACAACAAATTTCCTCATCAATAGATTCCCACCCCCACTCTACAAAAATCATCACCATTTGAGAAACTTTTCAATTTAAAACCTGATTATTAGTTCTTGAAAACCTTTGGTTGTGCTTGCTATCCATGTTTAATACCATTTAACAATCACAAAATTCAACCAAGGTCAGTCAAATGCATCTTTTTAGGTTACAGTGAATTGCACAAAGGGTATAGATGTCTAAACCCTCTTGTTAACAAAATTGTTATCTCAAGGGATGTTAAATTTTTTGAGGATGAATTTCCATATGCACAATTATTCTCTACAATGCATTCTGTCAATCCATCTCTATCCACCATGTCTGTTTCAACACCTGCACCTACTGAATCTGTTATTTCCAATGACATTGACTCATATCATTTACCTTCTTCATCCACTTCTGAACCTACAGTTGCATCTCCTCCTACACAACCAGTTGTTACAAATGATCATTCTATGATCACAAGAAGCAAAAGAGGAATCACTAAGCCAAAAGTATTTTCATATGAAGTTCAATCAGTTTGTGAAGATATTACTGTTCCATCTTGTTATTCAGAAGCTTGTAAAGACCCAAAGTGGAGAGCTGCAATGGATGAGGAAATCAATGCCTTATTACAGAATGGCACTTGGAAGTTGGTGCCTGAAATGCATGGTTATAATATTATTGGTTGTAAATGGATATTTAGAATTAAAAGGAATGCAGATGGTAGTGTGGAGAGATACAAAGCAAGACTAGTTGCTAAAGGTTACAATCAGATAAAAGGAATTGATTATCAAGACTCTTTCAGCCCAGTGGTTAATCCTACTACAATTAGGATGATAATTTCTATTTCTCTCTACAAAGGTTGGCAGATAAGGCAATTGGATGTGAAGAATGCATTTCTTCATGGTCATCTTTCAGAGGAAGTTTTCATGGTACAACCTCCAGGCTACATTGATAAGTTCATGCCAAATCATGTCTGCAAATTACATAAGTCTCTTTATGGACTGAAACAAGCTCTTAGAGCTTGGTTTGATAGACTAAGTTAATTCTTGCTTAAAAATGGCTTCTCTGCTTCCAAAACTGATACTTCACTCTTTTCTAGAGTTACTGGTTCTGCTGCAATTTACTTTCTTATCTATGTGGATGACATTTTAGTCACTGGAATTTCTACAACTGCAATTGATCAACGAATTGATGCTCTGGGGAAGGAATTTGTAACCAAAGATTTGGGTCCTCTTCATTTTTTCTTGGGAATACATGCAACTTCTAATTCTTCAGGTATTCATCTTTCACAGGAGCAGTATATTACAAATCTTCTTGTCAAGACAAAGATGAAGTCATCCAATCCCTATAACACACCTTTTACTACTGTGACTCCACCTACTCAATCTCCAGATTTTGATGATCCTGCACTTTACAGAAGCACAGTGGTTGCATTGCAGTATGCTACTATTACCAGGCCAGATATTGCATTTGCTGTGAATAAAGCTTGTCAGAAAATGCAACATCCAACTGAAGCTGACTGGACTGTTGTTAAACGTATACTCAGATATCTAAATGGCACATTATCTCTTGGTTTGCAGTTCAAAAGGTCTTCTTCTCTTCAACTCCAAGCTTATTCTGATGCTGATTGGGCAGGTGACTCTAAGGACAGACGATCTACAGGTGGAATGGCAATTTTCATGGGTCCAAATTTGATTTCCTGGTGCTCTCGCAAGCAGAAAACTGTGTCACGCTCCAGCACTGAATCAGAATACAGAGCTCTTGTTGATGTAACATCTGAACTGCTATGGGTTCAATATCTTATGACTGAATTATCTTTTCAATCCCCTAGAACTCCTGTTTTATGGTGTGATAATATGGGAGCCACATACCTTACAGCTAATCCCATATTTCACAACAGGATGAAGCACATTGAAATTGCCTTTCATTTTGTGCGAGAATTGGTTGCTGAGAAGGCCTTGTCTGTGCGTTTCATCTCTACACATGACCAAATTGCAGATATATTTACTAAGGGTCTGTCCACTACCAGGTTTGCCACATTGAGACTCAAGCTCAATGTCTCTTAGACACTGGTCTTGCGAGGGGTGTTGGACCATTGACTATTTCAAGTCAAATATTTGTCTGTGCGTTTCACATGTGTACTCACTTATAGGTGTCAGTTGTTAGTTGGCAGTTTCACTGTCCAATCAGTAACCGGTCATCATCACTTCATTTATAATGTCTGTAATTCTCTTATGTGTCTGTAAGAAAACATAACAATTAATGAAAATATTCTGTGCCTGTTTGAGAGAGGTTTAGCAACCTAACTATCTTTACATTTTCTTATAAAGTTTAATTAAGTGGTTCGGGGCTTCATTGATATGTTAATCAGTGTTGTAAGAAAGACAATCACTTGATATTGGGCTAATGTGAAACTGAATGTAGTGCACATTTATTCTGTTTTTCATAAAGTATGGGTAGTTTCTTAGAAAGTTTGATTAAGTGGTTATGGGCTACATTGTAATTGACATGTTAAACATTGTTGTAAGAAAGACGATCACTTGACTGCTAAACTGAATGTGGTGCACAATGTGGGGTTTTAGTATGTTTTTTTCACCATTTTTGAAGACTATGTGATTTCTAAAACATGTTTGATCTTTCTTTCAGTTTTCGGACCATGTGTATGTCTTCCTCAAAAAACAATTGCATGTAACAGTGTATTTTAATTTTTATTTCTAGACATACCATAAATAGATATATGCAAGAGATGTATATATCACTTTAACGGGAACAACACAAAAAAGGCATAAATTTTGGCCGATCGTTTTCCCAAGCTTGATACGTATATATCATCCATGCAAGAATATTTTGCCTTTCTATTTTGTTGGTTATTTAAGAATCATGTTGCTTTCCCTCTGTTCATGGGATAGACGTGCCGTCAAAGCATGATTATCTTAACTTCAGTACTAAAAGAAGATCGCAGGAAAATAAAAATGTTGGGAGAGAAAAAATGCTTCTCTTATTACCTCTGTAATAAATGGTCAACCGACAACAAAAATATTAGCGAAAATGCTGGAAGAGACAAAAAAAACAATGATTGGACATCGAGAATCCAACACAACCTCTATAGTGGACACCTAAATCTACATGTCTCATCTCCTACAGTTAATGTATAATTTTGTTGTTTTTATATAAATGTGTTGATATGTGCGTAATTGAGATCTATGTGTAGTGTAATTATACGTTGATTATCTTAGAAATATGAGTAGATTATAATTATTTGTTGGAAAATTTTCGGTAACAATACCCACATAACTAACAATAGCTAAAATATTTTGTTTATCAATATATTAGAATCGGCAAGTTGCCCAGCAAGCACATAAACTGAAGGAAGTCCTGCATAAGAGAGATGCCTCCACCGAAGAAGTATAAAACATGCACTGATGTTAACTGTGAAAACTGGATCTTGTGATTATTGCATTGAATTCTTAGCTCACGTTTTCCTGAGAAAATTTAATTATGTATATTAAAGGCATCCTATCCTAACCGGACACGTACATATTATTCAAACATTTTGAACAAGGGTATTGTCTCAAAAAGTCCGGTAAGAATCTGAATAAATTATCTATGTGGAATCTGTCATTTTCACATGTCTAGGGATCCAATATATTTGTTTGATTTTACACTGAAATAATACCAAGGAATTAAAGCATTACAGACGACAATGTGATTGTTGACGCTAGCATGTCGAATATGGGTTCATTTATTAGTACTTTGGGTTAAATGTATATATATATAGTCATATGTAACCTAACTCCTAAACTATATATTCCTTGTTGTCGTTGTATTTTCTTACGTTCGTCTGTATACATCTAGCATAAACTATATAGATATTTGCTATTATGTACCGATCAGTTGCCTCAGAAGATTTTGTATATCGGATGATTCAGATGAGTTTTGTGGTGTCATATGATGCAGTATTATGACGTTGCTACAAAGAGCATTGTAACTCAGAAAGTTGATTTACATTTATTTGTTCCACATTATCTTGGAAAAATGGATTATTAAATGTCAACTATGGGGAGTGAAACATTGGATCGATGATAGGTTATACAAATCATCCAAGAAGAACCCAAGATTTGGAAAATGTTGTCACAAGGGAAAAGTAAAAATACCTATATTGCTTGAACCCCAGGCATTGACAGATCAATACGACAGAGATGATACATGGTCAAGGTTATTCCGGTACCACATCTAAGAATACAATATTTCAAATACTTTACCAGTCTTGATTGCAAACTGCATAAGATAGAGCTGGAGGGTAATGGTCAGAAAATATTTTCAATGCACAGATAAATTTTGCATATGAATGTAGTGCTAATATCCGACGAGGGAAAAGATCAGTTCTATTCAAATAAATTTGTATATGATCCTAATAAAGCATTAGATGGCCGTGCGAAAAAAAATAAATCCCCAGCTGGATAAAGATGTTCTTGGAACAATTCGGGATACTCTCTCACGTCATAACGTATTTTCCATTAGGTATTCTCAGGCACACGAGACTCTGAGTAATGTCAGTCCCACCGAGAAAGTTGTCGAACTTATCCTTCACTACAAAGAATCTACAGATGAAAGGCACTGCAATTTTCCAACAGAATATGAAGCTTCAGTTATACTACCTGACGAGGGTTCTGAGATACTTATCGCGTGATGTATTATACTTCACCTGAAGGCAAGTATTTGATTTTCCCGTATATCTTAATATCACAATGCATACTTTTCCCTGTGTTAAGTTTTGAAATTTCCATCCGGCGAGTTTAGTTGGCATCCTGATATGTAGCAGATGGATCGACGCACATTAAAACATACTACAAAAAGATCAACTCTGAAATAATTTCACAACTTTTGTCTTTTACAAGGGTATCCGGTGAATGCTTGGGCATCAATTGAGAATTATCGCGTGTATTATCTTAAGAAAAATTAGGAGTAATTTACGAGAAGATTTTCACAAAAATATAAAGGCTCGATGGAATGCTGGCTGAATCTCAATGATGAAGGTTGAGCGACTGGTGTTCCTTGTGCTGGAGCGCTGCTGGTTTGGCCATGGAGCGGAGATATTGGCACACGGCTTATTCGGATATGGATCATGAATGTGATACTCCCAGTCATCTATATTCCCGTTCATAGAGCAAGGAGGAATCTTGCTTCTGTTCAAACTCTAGAAACTCCGTTCGTATGAAAAGGGGTATCGACCCTCTTCTGTTTTTTGTTCCTCATCCGGCTCCGTGCTTTTGTCTGCAGCGTCCGGCTCCCCTTCGTCATTTTTAGCGGTGGTATAGCTAGCATTAACATCAACAAAGAAATATCCGGTAGTTGTAATCAGCAGCAAGGCGAGACAGGAGAACTCAAGGTAAGTGTTCTTTTCCATGTTGCGCATGTAGCCACTCAACAATACTATCGATCTTCTCCAGAATGTGTAATAAGGTTCTGACTCCAGAAGAATGAGTATCTGACCTCTCCATAGATTTCAAAATTTACCAAACTCCATTGCACTCCTGGGATTAAGGGTGCACAGGAACCGAGCCGGACCGACGGACCGAACCGGAACCGATGGAACCGTACCTGATTTTGGACTGAACCGAGGTACAAGGTACAAGTACCGGTCCCAAAAATAGGAACCGAGCTCTGGGGGTACAGGTACACGGTCCAACACATGAACCTTCTCGTACCGGACCGAAGTCCCGAATTCTGACCGTTAGATTTAGGGGATAAGGGATTTGTCTCAGCCATTGGATTAATAGGGGGTATATAAGCTCACATTATTAGATTAGGGTTTCAGTTCCCTTAGTTTTTTCTCGCCTCTTCTCAGTACTTCTCTCTGAGAATGAGAAGAAATTCTCCCCTTCTTCTGATCTTCATCTTCTCTGTTAACCTTCAATCAAATGATTAAAAGTTCAAACCGTATTACTTCGTCTGTCTCTTCGTTTTTAATTCCGGTGTGAAGAAAATTAGAAGAACAATTCCGGTGGTAAGTAATTTTTAATTTTTTGATTTTAATTTTTGTATGCATGTCTGTGAATCTGTGATTGAGATTAACGGATTTTTGTTTTCTCTGCGAGTAGCGGCTTAAAGGATTTTCTTCATCTCCCACCAAACCTTCATAGCGAGTAGCGGCTTAAAGGATTCACTGCAATCACCGTAAGATCTTTTTCTTCTTCATATGGATGTTGTTTCTTTTACACTTCTGAAACTAAATCTAGGCTTTTAGTGTTCTGTCACATTTTTGGATGATTTTTTTTGCTTTTAGATCTTTGATTCATGAGCAGTAGTTTAGCCGTGAAGATGGAAATGCTATTCTAAAGCTAGGGTTACCTAAAAATTTCTGTAATAGACTAATAGTTGTTTTTTAGTTTTGTGAATGCTGATAAAATGTTAACATGGGTGTTGAATTTGACTCTGAGTATTTAGTTTACCATTCTTTTGATTGAGTTAGTTTAAAGGCTATTGATGAATGTTTTTGAACATTTATTATGAATCATACTTGAAATAGAAAGCTAAATTGTTCACTTCCAGAGGTATTTGTATGGATTTTCACAAGTAATTAGATAACCAGTTCACAGAACCTTGTGTAGCCCAGTTTCCTCAAACATCTTGCTTTTTGATCTTTCAATTGGAACTATCATGAATTTATAAGCAATGAGTTGCCAAAATTTTTAGTCAATTTCTTTAACATTTTGATCAAATCAACTCTTCTCAAGTATATATAAACACATAATATACATGCAATGATCAAGTATACAACTACCATTGAGGATCCAACAACTGTATCTGTGGCAGTGGTAGGTGTAGCAGTTGTAGGTGTAGGAGTTATAGTATCTGAAAGCGAGTCTTAAGTCCTTGTAGAAGCTCTTTATCTACAAGGACAGTTGAGGCATTGCTTTGCACACAAAGCTGGCTAAGGAAGCCAATACAACTTGATCTTCTATCTGATTACATACCAGATGATGATGTTGAAATTGAAGAAGGTAACATATTACATTACTACTTGTGTTTGGCAGTAATAGATATAGTCTAATGGTTACTAACTGCTATTATTATTTTTTTGCAGCGTTACTTGGTCCTATCAACAATGATGACACCACAAGTGCTGCTGACATGGATTAAAAGATCAATATTCAAGGCTACTGCAGCACTGCTAGACTGCTAGTTGTTCTTTTATCAGATTTTCTCATTTTCAAGACTTAGTGTGTGTCTATGACTACTGCTACTTCTTTTTTAATATTTTCAAGACATTGTTTGTTTGGTTTGCTATTAATATTGCTACTTATTAGTTGTTGCTTTGAGATATTGAAAAATAGGTAAAAAAACAGGTAAAAAAGTAAAAAACAGGGCAGTAGATTTCTGTTTTTTTTTCCCCTGAAATGGAACCGGAACCGGTACCGGTACCGACCGGAACCGAGGTACTCGGTACCGGGACCGGTCCATTTTTTTGGTACCGAAGGGTGTAAGGTACAGGTACTCGGTCTCGGCAAGAACCGAGCCGAACCGTACCGTGTGCACCCTTACCTGGGATGGATGGATGTAATATATGCTCGGCAATGATCATGTCAGGGCTGATCTTGGAGAGTGTAGTTGTGTTGTTGATCCTTCCTTGACTTTAAGTTATTTGGTTTCTGGAATGCTGAGCCGGTGTCTGGAAGGATTATTCTTTGCCTTTCTAATTGCGGTGATGATATGTTGTGGTAGCTTGTATGGTCGAAACCTTCCGAAGCCGTTGGGTGAAGTAGACGAGCTGAGAGACGTTTTGTTGCCGACGTGCTGCTATCAAGTCTTCGAGAACTTCATTCCAAGCGACATCCTTTGAGTCTCCAGTTACACTTATGCCTGATCATAGATCCGATGGCATGGCCGGATATGTGAATATCTCTGCGGCGTGCTTTTGGAGTCTTTGATGCACGTGTATGGCTTCATGTTGAGAAATTCTTGCGGCTCGTAAAGATTTGATAGTGACGATGTTCTCATCAGAAATAACCTGGTTGAGGGAAGTGAAGGCTTCCCATGCTGGTGGTTCCCATGTGTAGTTATCCTGAGCCTACTTTCTCGTAGAAGATGTTCTTATACTGCATTCGCTGGTAAGGTGGTGACTGCGTTTAAACTTCTAAACCCGAAGGAGGCTTCAGTCCCCAAGTGTAGCCTACTTTGATTGTATCACCTTGAATCCACGCCAGTTGTTGATCGTGGATCCCCATGTTTCTTTAAGAAAATATTTCAGCCGCATCTCTGGAGTTATCTCATGAATCTTTGATTGTTGTCATGGATGGACTGCGATGACTAGTCCTCAGTCGTACTTTTTTTTAGTTACTGAAGTTGTTTTCTCTAGTAGGCTTGGGATCCGTCGCGGCCTCGTAAAGTGTTGCAGGCGCCTTCTATAAAGAGAGGTGATGATATCCTTACGTTACACCTTTGAAGAGTAGATGACCTTGTCGTGGCTATGACTTTTTGGTTGACCGTGTCTTCTGAGCTTTGATAGTTAAGGGATTCCGTGTAAAGCCTCCGTCCCCAAGTGTGGTTTACATGTTTCTTTTTAGCAGTTGTTGTTATGGTGAAGCTCTGGATGGTATCAACAAACGGGCAACAATATTTCTTGGCAGCAGTTGTGATCAGAAGAGTCTACATTGTCGTGGAACAAAGTAGGTAGGCTGGAATTGCGTCAGCGTCCATGGAAGCAAAGGAATTGGATGGATGTGTAAGCGAGCAAAACTTCCCACGACCACGAGCTTTGGCGGGATGATACAAAAGGTGGCCAAAACTATGAACCTTGGCTGGCTGCGATTACGACCCTTGACAGGGAGGAGTGTGGTGGCTACAGGCACGAACCTTGGAAGGAAAGAGTGTGGTTGAAGCGGCTTTGGCTCCTGGAGAGGGCACTGAAACGGCTCCTGGAGCGATCGTTGAAGCGGAGCGAACGTTGAAGCGGCTTCTGGAGCGAACGTTGAAGCGGCTTCAGGAGCGAACGTTGAAGCGGCTTCTGGAGCGAACGTTGAAGAGGCTTTTGGAGGGAACGTTGAAGCGGCTCAAATAGTGTTGGTCAGAAAGTCGTGTTTTCTCTTCATGGGTAAGAATATGTTTCTTCTGTTTGATTTTCCCTTGCAACTCTCAGAGCCTTGACGGTTACAATGTTTAAGTCGGAGGCCGCGTCAATCAGCGTGCTGTCAAACTCAACATCCTTCAACTGAACAGTGGTTAGGAGTCCCCAGTTCCATCTATCAATCGTTCTTTCCAGGAGAGGTTGGGGTTTGGAAACGACTTCCCTGGCTGGAAACAGCTGCTTTCCTGATACAGTGCGGTTGAGGGTTGCAAATATGTCTTGATGATGCTCCTTGGAGAAATACAGAATCTCACATAAATGTTTCATCATAGACTGCACGATTTTGTAGGCGAAGCCCCCAGAAATCATGCAGCTCCTGACGAGAAGAGGGTCTCTGTGAACTCAGGAGGGTTGATGATTTTCTTTGCCTCGATTTTGGAGAAGTCGTTCCTGATATTCATGTGTAATGAAATTGGATTGCTGATTCATTTCTACTGGGCGTTCAAGAGAAACGCGAGCCTCTTCATCTATAAACGCGCGTCCTGCTGAAGTGCATGCGCCGGATGTTAAAAGTATTCCTTGTCAGCTCCATCTGGGGTTGACGTGAATCTTGTAGTAGCCGCTCCGTTAGTGTCTTGAGGAAAAGAGGTATCTCTTTCTGAGTTGTGGCCATGTCTGTCTGAGCCTTATGAGAATCTTTTGTCTTTCCATCAAATCAACAGTGGTAAGAGGAGATAGGATTCTTCTGGCTCCTCCAGTCTCTCGTCCTGATGGTGGAGTAGCAGCGGCTCTGGTGACGGTTGGAGCTGTTATACTTGAAGAAACGTTGGGGGTGGCGGCAACATCTCTGGCTCTGGTGATCGTAGGTGTAATGCCTGAGGGAACGTTTCCTATGCCGCTGGTGTTGGTGGTAGAGTCTGCGGCGCCGCGAGTGTTGATCATGCTGACAGGTGGTACATTGATGTCACTGGAAGGAACGTTGATATCAAGGGCATTTTCAGTGCCGGTGGCATTAGGGTTTGTTGCTGACGCGGACCGGAGCTCTACCATCTTGAAATTGGGATTGAAAAAATTGGAAATTAGTATTGCAACCGAGAGATTAATCTCCCACTGTGGTCGCCAATTGTTTGTGGGTGAAAACAGTTTCTGCTGTTTTCGGTAATTTCGTGTGTATGGATGAGAAACGAGTATAAACCCTAAACAATGTACTGCACATGAGTACTTTTGATTCGAGAGATCAATCTGTACAATCCTGGCCTAAACCAAGAAATGGCTGTTCTAGGCTTGCTTCGGTCACAAAGTGAAGGAGAATGGCTGGTCTTAGGGAGGGAAGCGAAGAAAGTGTTGAGACCAGAATAGTTGATTCTGGAAGTGTGGGTGTTTCGTGACTTGTATCAGAAAGTTGAACTGGCTAACTGAATGAAAATCTATCAGATGATTTTTGGATGTTGTATTGTTCTCCTGACCAAAACTTGTTGTCTGGTGGAAATAGGTGAGACCTATTTATACAAGTCGCAATAAAACGTACCCTGGTCTCGTAAGAAGTGGAAACGATTGAGTGGTGGAAGAGTAACGTGTAACGTTGGGATTTATGTTTCCATAATGAGGGAAGTGGATCCGCTCACGCCATTACTCCTTGCCATTACTAACCGCCCCACTTTATGACACTTTCTTGTAACGAGAGTATTGCACGCCACACACTGTAAACCGCCATACCAATACCCTGATGAGCATCCCCCAGTATGTGACATGTTTGATGTCTCGAGTGTTTTCGTGGAAAACATGTAGCATTTTACTACGTGTGGCAAGTTAAAATTGAGAGGCCTATCGTAGGAAAATAACATGTGATGCTATTAGGCTTGTCTTGGATAATCGCCTGAAACTTTCCATGAACCTGCCAGCTCGGTGGCGAACTTGGATGGCTGAGATTGTATCTCAAGAGGAAGGGTAGCCGTTGATTATGGCTACCTTATGTTGGCGCCTGATAATGGCGCAATGGCATCTTTGGTGCATGCCAGCGGCATTGCGGCATGGCTGGCATGTCTCGTGCAAGTGGCGCCTGGCGTAGCCATGACCACTGGAATTAAGCGGTTGGTCGCCTAAAAGTTGCCACAAGTCTGTCAGTTTGGTGGAAAACTTGAACGGCTGAGATTGCATCTCAGGAGGAAGGGTAGCCGTTGATTATGGATACCTTCTGTCGGCGCCCGACAACTTTGTCTAAACTAGGGTTTGGCATGCCGAAACCCTAATTAGCGCCCTTATTAAAATCGTTGTAGAATTCTGGTACGAACTCGGATTTTGACGGTCCGCCCCTCCATTATGATCGGAAAAGAATTTACTATCTCTCTGTAAGGGAATATTTAGGTTTTGAGCTCGTTTAAGAGGTGAAAACAGCCCGACAGTAAAACTCAGGACGAATTCAGGAGGGATGTTGCGGGCATAGTTCGTGCCACGATTAGAAATTAGGGTTTTGTCCATCTCCACTAGAGCATGGCCGCGCCTAGGGTTCAGGCTAGCCAAATTGAAGTCAGTTGTGAAGCTGTTCACGCACGGAGAGTGGGCTGGCAAGTTTTGGCATGATGTCGCGGTAAGTGGCGCGTTTGGCATGTGCGCCTGGCATGCGTGTTTTGGCATGTTTGGCATACACGTTTGGCATGTGCGCATGGTATGCACGTTTTTGGCATGTTTGGCATGCGCGTTTGGCATGTGCGCCTGGCATGCGCGTTTTTGGCATGTTTGGCATGTCGTTAGCATGTGGGCACAAGTTTGGGAAGCCAACTCAGTATGGCAACCTTTTGACACAATTTCCACCTCTTTTAAGGTTTTGGCAGGTTTAGAGTAACCTGATTGGTCAATGAAAGTAGGGAGCCTGCCAAGCATGGGTGTGACTACCCCTTTTTGGTGCGCGTGGCAGGTTTAATGTGACCTGATTGGTCGATAGGGAATAGGGCCGACAAGTATGGGCCTAGACACAACTCATGGAAGTGTGGCAGGTTTAAGGCGACCTGATTGGTCGACAAAGGAGTAGGGTCGGTTAGGTAACATGGGGGCGTGGCCAAGTGGCGCCAGCTGGCCTGTGGTGTAGCCGCGCTTCCTCTTATTGTTGCTCCTTCTCCGCGGCTCCGCTACTCTTTGTTTTCTGATTTTGGACAGAACTCTGCACCTATTAATCCGTGGTGGATCAATTTCTTGGTTGTTCAAGCGTAATTTCGACCAATGGGGTCTAATATACTGCGCAGGGCGAAAAACGCTAATTTTGCAAATTAGTGAGGTTTCATGAGTTTTTTGTGAGTTATCACAATTATTGATTGGATTTTGTGTGCTTCCACAAAATTCCTTATTTACAGAGTGCAGCGTGCTTTCTGTATGAGCGTTTCGTGCAATGGCCTTAACTTTGGTACTTGGAGGTCTGTGCTACTATGCTACGAGTGAACACAAATCCATCATGCCATACCAATATTAAGGGTTCTGCCGGGGAACATAGGACAGGAAAAGTACTCAGTGAGTCTCATATAGGCGAGGTGCCGAAATTTACAGAGTGTTTGGGATGGTTGCTATATTCGCCAGTCTGGATAAATTTCATGTAAATATATTGAATGGATCGATAAATATGCCGGTGGAGAGGTTAGCATTCACGGCACTGTTTTCTTGCAGAGTGACGTCACATCAGATGCAAGGTTTTACGATTCTAACCCTAAGCTAAAAAACCACCATCAACACCTATAAATATGAATTAACTCAAATATTTTCAATTACTAGATTTTATTCCCATAATCTACACATAAGTGCCTTGATCTTTCTTCTTCCTCACTAAATTTGGCACACGAGGTGAGGAAGGAGTGCTAATACCGATCAGGTGGTATTAGTATGAGATTTTCTCTCATTATGGAATTTTGAACAACCAGAGTGTCCTTGATCTAGTATCGTATGAGAAAGTCTCTTTTTGTTACCTCGAACTAGAGAAGTATCTTGAGATTGACTTGGGTTGCCTATGCAACTTTTAGCAATTCTGTTTTTGAGACAGTTTTTGCACCTTGTCTTATTTTTTCCTTTACCATTAGATGATTTAATAACATCAGAAGACATGTCCATTTTTTAAATGGGTAAATCACTAATGGAGGAGGAAGGAATAAGATTGACAACTAATGCAATATTAGTTGTTTCCTCTTCTTAAGAATCATATAAATCAGAGGTCTCATCTAGAGTTACAGCCAGAGCCTTGCTTCCAGCGTATTTCTTAAGATTGGGATAGTCTTTAGCAATAGCACCAAACCCTTTACACTTAAAGCACTGAGGATGATATTCATCATCTTCTTCCTGATCCTTTTTGACAGGAACTCGATCGTGTGGATGAGAAGATCTATGAGTATCCTTTATGAATCTCTTTTTTTTAAGAGATCTCGAAACTGTCTAGTAATCAATGATAATGATTTTTCAATTTCATCATCAGAATTTTCTACAATCTGTACATCTGAATCATCCATCTGTCTATTTCTCTCCATTGGAGCTTTCAGAATTTTTGCATCTTTAAAAGCAATTCCTTTAGTTTGAATAAACTGTGATTCATGATCAAAGATCTTTAACTTTCCAACGAGTATGCTTCGTGAGAGTGTTGAAAGATCATTTGCTTATATGATTGCATGCTTCTTAGAATCGTATCTGGATGGCAACGATCTGAGAATTTTGCACACTATATCCTTTTCAGAAATAGTCTTTCCAAGAGAGAAAGAAGCATTAATTATCTCAGAGAGTTTAATGTGAAACTCTTCAAAAGTGTCGTTGTCATCCACTCGAAGGTTTTCCCAATCGGACGTAAGAGTTTGAAGTCTATCTTCTTTCTCTGATGTGTTTCCTTCGAATACGATCTGAAGATTATCCCAAGCTTCTTTCGAAGTTTGACATGTTGATACATAATGTTGTAGATCACGACTTACAACATGTATTATAGCATTCAAACCATCTGAATTTTGCTTAGCAAAATCCTTTTCTTCGTTTGAAAAATCCATTAAGCGTTTAAACTCAGTTTCCGAATTTTCTACTTGCGGGCGATTATAACCATCGACGACTAATAGCCATGTATTAAAGTCTCGTGATTGAAGAAAAGATATAATAGCAGATTTCCACCATAGATAGTTTGTTCCGTCAAATCTTGGTGGTACGTTAATTGAAGTCGATTCATGAGAAGTCGAGTTCATTTCTTATAGGTTGGATCGCACCAAACACAGATTGTTAGATCTTTTCGTGTTTGCCTTCTCTAATACCAATTGAAAAGACGTGGGTACCCAAATATAACTCAATCTAAAACTTTTCCACCTATAAGTCCTTTCTCCGAAAGATATTGTCTATGGACTGAGTAGAGACAATACAACTAATCGGTTCACACTTCGTGTGATCGTCTATGGATACGAGATCTAGACAATACGACAACAAGATAACTTGTGTGATTGACTATGGATACAAGATCGAGACAATACAATAACGAAGTATGATCACTTGATAATAGGTTCGGACTTAACCAAACACTATAGGATTGCTATCAAGTAATTAGGAATTAACGTTTGTGTATTTTACTTCTAATTATAATAAAACAATTATAATTGCGGAAATAGAAAAGTAAAAGACACAACAAGATTTTGTTAACGAGGAAACCGCAAATGCAGAAAAACCTCGGGACCTTGTCTAGAATTGAATACTCTCAGAATTAAGCTGCTATACAAAATCTAAACCAACTTCGTATAGTTGAGACCAAGCAACTAAACCTATAGTTCCCTCAGTATTCCTGCGCGTCCAACTTGTATAAGTCATGCACTTGGAACAATTCCTTTGGTTCGTATTCCAAACAGTAAAGGAACAACAAATCTGTTCGGTAACAACTCTTTTCAAACAAGTGATATGATTTTGACAAAAGGCTCTTCCGTTTATCCCAATAAACTCCTTTGTCAGGTTCTTAGATCTATCTATTTAACAACTACCAAAGTAATTGTTTAGACTATGCAATCAATACTCTTAATCACAAAGAATCGTATTGATGTCGATCTACTCAACTAATCAATCAAGTTTATCACAAAGATAAACCGATTATAGTTGGATCCCCAGCCGATCAAGTTTTGTGCACACCAAAGATTATGAACTCAAATAAAAAATCTTCTTTGTCTTCAAATCTTATTAGATCTTCAATACACCTGCACACAAAAAACTTGAATCTCTTGTGATCAATCACACATAGAGCGGAGTCTGTTAACAATGGATTATCACAAGACGTCTTTAGATCTACAAACAGTTCTAAAGATCCCCGTCAGTACTTCGATCTAGTTTTAGTGAATCTTATATCAGAAGAAAAGATTCTCAAGCATAAACAAACTATGTGCAATCAAAGTTCAACAACCGTTGGTCAATCAAATCAATCGAAAACTAATAATAAACTGCAATTATCTAGTTTCCCATCATCGGTACTCGTAGAGCTTCCCAATCCCAAAGAAGTCTTTAAAACGAGCGGTCGTAAGAGATTTCGCCTAATTAGGGTATTTTCCTCTCCGAATAGACGGCTCCACCAGTAACAACACAACTAGGTAGTTTTTCTGGCTCTGAGGATTAGTTTGCTTGAAATGAAAACTTCAATATTTATAGACCAAGGAGGTCTGGACACCAAGGAATATCCAAAACCGAATATTCACAAAGATATGCAATAAAGCCAAAATCGGTTTTCATATTTCCTGGAAATGCACTGTCCAAATATTGACCGAAATCTCAGTAGAAAATCTCCAATTAGTAAATGCACATTATTAATTTTATTTTCTAAAGATATGCATTTAATTGCTGGAAATTAAAAGCATATAAAAACTAAAAACCTTAATTAAAAGATTCTAAATTTATTTCGATCCGGGATTCTCCTTTAGTTATTAAGGAATATCTTTGAACAATAAAAGATAAGAGTTACTGCACATGGTCAAAGTATGTCGACATCTTTACTTTGTAATCCTTTTTCATATTTACAATCTTGGAACCGATTTTCCACACTTCCAAACGAGTTTAGAATTGGTTCATCTGACTTCCAAGAACTATGTGATTGATTATCCTATCAAATCACCATTAATGGGTTTCACGGTTATGCCAAATCACCAAGCTTTGGTTCTACCTCCATGTGGGTACTAGGATCGGTCACACTAGCTTTCCAAAAATTGGTTGACTAGGTACTAGGATCGGTTACCACATAATTATGGTATTTTACTTGTATTCGGTTACACAAGTCATAAAATCGGTTACCAATTACTAAGACTTGTTGTACCTTTTACAAGGATCGATTCCACATACTTGTGATCGGTCGCGCCTCTTACTAGGATCGGTTCCCCAATGTATAGAGTTGGTCATACCAATTACAATATATCGATCATACCATCTCAGGTGATTACTTAAGATTGGTTTCACTAATAAAAGTCATACCAATACAAAAGTCGGGCATTCTGAATAGTTTTACCAAGATACATAAACAAGTTATGAGCGGTTATACTAAACACACATATTGGTAATCCAAAGATTTTCAATGAATAACAATACCAATAAGCCTAGCGATTTCCCTTTCGATTCATAAAACAAGTTCATGAATTTACTTCCTTTAAACGAATGTAAAACATTGTTTCCTAGGATGAAATCTTCACCCATACCCTTACATAATCACAATAGCATTCATACGATTATGTTGATGTCTTATATACGAAGTTCAAAAGATAGACGTTATACTTCGTATTGTAATTCCTTAATACTATGTCTAACTAGAGTATAATCATTCACAGTTATGTTTTCAATATGCACGACTTGAAAGATACTTTAGGAATGAACAGTTCAAGTCAAATATTACTAACCTCAAGTGTAAGGATGATGTCGTCATTGTAGATCTTTACTTCTTCACATTCTTCAAGTTTTTACGTAATACTTGTAAGTCTCATATCCTAGTAACTTTCTAGCTAACCTATACGAAGTTGACTCTAGTAAATAATCAAGCAACTCTTTAAATGAGTTTTGATTCACTAAAATATGACAACCAAACTTGACATACCAACGCTTGGTGGGTTCAACCGAGCTCTTCTCTAACAACTTTACAGCTTCTTATCCACATGCTTGATCTCCTTGGTTCTTCAACATTACTCGAAATATTCATCACTTCCAAGTACTCCAATGATTCCAAAGGTATTCAATTCAGCATCATCGTTGTTGAAGATCCGTATCCATAACAATGAGAAAACAATAACTCTCAATCATTGTTATACAGTGTCATAGTATTATTACATAACATCAAAGTTCAATTGTATCACAACTTTGACAACAATACTATGGTGATATGTATCGATCCCCCTTAGTCAATACTTCATCTCACATGAAAACCACTCCCCCTTACATAATGATCCGAAAACCATATGTATTTGTAGTGTTAACTACACATTAATTCTCCCCCTTTTTGTCAATAAAATTGGCAAAGGTACGAAAACTAGTGGGATCCTAATGAAATTTCCGTAGAGACACTTCATGACCAAAAGAAAGTACATATCAACTTTTTTAGAAGCAAAAACTAAATGCATTCATCAAGGAGTTTATAAAGATACAAGATAACCCCTATAATATTCCACAGCCGTACTCCCTACAAAGATTTGGCAATTAAGCACAAGTTTAATTAAGAACTCTCCTCCATAAAATGTCATTCCTGAAAGAACAACAATAGCGACCTTACTTTCACAAGAAAAGAAGGATTTCTTTGGACATAAACAAATCACATAAAACATGAATTTGTATCCAAAAAACTCAATTAAATTAACTATAATAGAACCCATGATTAATTTAATCGGAAATGCTCACATAAGAAAACTTACGAAGCCACACAATATATACATAAAAGATATGGATCAGGGAAGATCAATACTGCGGAATAAACAAAGATTCATTCTATTTCTCATCACCATTTGCACAATGACGTATAATAGACTTAATCTTTCTAAACAAAAGATCATCCTATCTTCCATAAATATTTTCATAATGAATAGGCTTATATTTTGTTTGTCAAAAGTTCATTCAATCCTTTATCAATACTTGCATATTGACATATGAAAGACTTAACTTTTGACCATGTATGGGACAATCATAGTTCACGGACGCAAACACACATCCATAACAAGTTGCAATATATGAAACCATAAAGATTAATATTGCAAAATCATCTTCCAAATAAACTTTAGAATTTAAACAAATAAATCTAAAAGCATTGCAAGATGAAAATCGTTGGAAATAGCTATGTGTACTCACAATAATGGCTATTCTAAACCCTAGTTATCCTTCTTAATAACACAAGAATAAATTCTCATAAGAAGTTTCCTACACATTGAGACCTCTGAAAAATTCTTTATCGTCCCCGAACTGCTTGTCGTCAACAACCATGGGAACATATGGTTCGTGAAGAAAGGAGTCAATTCCAACAAACCTTCTGGGCCGATGATGTCGAACCAGGGCCTTCTGAATTTCAAGAGTTCTCATAGGAAAAGCCTCTATTTGTTGAATTTCCTTTCTTGTCTCCTTCAACTCTTCAAGAACATCAGAAAACTTCTGAGAATTTGAAGGAACAACTCTTGGCTTCCTCACATTCCTTCTTTTTCTTTTCAAAGTTGGAGGTAACGAAGATCTTTCTTTTTCCTTCACGATTGATGGCTTGACAATCATATTGACATCTTTTCCATCAGAAGACATGATGCTTGGGGTATCCATATGCGTACGGGTTTGTGAGAGGAAATCACAACTTAAACTCAACAAGCAGTCTTAAGTTAAAAAGAGTTTCAGATAAGGATTCGTGCACGTACAACTCACAACCCTAAGAGGGGTAGAATTGTCGAGAATAACCCTCTTTTATTGATTGACCAGTGAAGTCTTTTCCAATATCAATTGGATATGGAAGAAATCCAATCTTGCAAAACAGGCAAAGCTTAAAAGAAGAAAAAAAAACAAATTTAAAACCATTTCTCTTTTTTCTAAAGCATGAGATGCGCAGAATCTTGTCTATTTTCATCAGGCACATGAGACAAGATGCAGTAACCAATACAATTTGAGTTGTGCTGGGGTGAACAATAATCTGTCCACCATATCCTTTTCGATCGGAATTCATAGAACCCTGTTTCTCGTAGTGTTTAGACCATGAATTTATTTCTAATGGTCTTGTCTTATCCTTGGAAACTAACTTCTTTGACGAAGATAAAATCTTACATACCTCAGCGGTCTTTTGAACAAGTTTGAGCTTGTTTGCTAATCGATTCGCTCTTCGTTGAAGTTTGTTGACATGCCTCAATTTGTGTTTGTACTTGAAACACTTTGACAGTTCATGACCTTTGAGTGAACAATAGGAGCATGTCAACCTGAAATATGATTTAGACACCCGAGATGTGCTAGATGCTAGACACATAGTGGAACCTGAAAAAATTGACAGAGAGTTTCCAACAAAAAGGTCAACTTTTTCTTCCAGATTGGTTGAGTTCTCTTCTGAAAGACTATCGAGATTGATGTATGTATTGCTACAGTTATCAAAATCAATATTTTCACAGAGAAGCGCAATACTTGATTTTTCGTCTTCATTAGAATCATAGTTGTGAGACATTTCATCAAGATTGCAGCTAGACCTTTGTTCCCAGTGTATTTCTTTCGATTTGGACCCTCATTTATAAAATGACCAAAACCTTTATACTTAAAGCACTGAGGCATATCCTCGTCATCAGTTTCATCATTATCCATGTTTTTAGGAGGAACACGATTATGGGGTTTATCTGATGACCTGGTTTTATCTCTGGAGAACCGTTTACTTCTCTTCAAAAGAAGGTCCCTAAACTGCTTTGTGATCAACGAGGCTGACTTGTCAAGATCTTTATCTGATGAATCAGCCTCAGAAAGATCATCTTCAGAGATACAAACATTTTTACTTTTATCAAGTAATTTTGTGTCCTTTCCAGATTTGGATGTATGCTCATGATCAAAGATCTTTAACTTCCCAACCAAAGTATTTCTGGAAAGAGTTGCGAGATTCTTTCCTCTAACGATGGCATGCTTCTTAGAATCGTATCTGGATGGCAGAAATCTGAGAATCTTCATCACAATGTCCTTTTCAGGAATAGCCTTACCCAATGGAAAGGATGCATTAAAAATTTCAGACACTTTGTGATTAAACTCATGAAATGATTCTTCATCTACCATACGAAGGTTTTCCCAATCAGAATTTAGGTTTTGAAGCCTAGCTTCTTTTTCACAGGTATTCCCTTCAAATACAGTTTCTAAGATATCCCAGGCTTCTTTAGACTTCGTGCAAGTGGTCACATGATGCTGAAGATTTGGGGTAATGGCATGTATGATAACATTTAAGCCGTCAGAATTTTGCTTTGCAGCAAGGATTTCTTCTGGACTATGTCTACCAATATCCTTAGGTATAGATACATCGCCTTATGTACTAACCGGAGAATCATAGCCATTAACAAAACGTACCCATGTTTGAAAATCACGAGCTTGAAGAAAAGCACGCATAGCGATTTTCCACCACAAGTAGTTTGAGTCATCGAAGACTGGTGGTACGTTTATGGAGATAGAACTTTGGTCCATAGAGTCAGATCGCTACAAAAACAGACTTATGAGGTCTTTAAACGTGTTTGCCTGCTTTGATACCAATTGAAAAAACGGGGATCTAACAACCATACCCAATATTTCTCTTAGCAATCTGTATGGACTAACTCCAATATACTTTCAAGAGAATCAACTAGACAGTTAGACTCAATCTTAAGAAAAGTATATCAAAGAGTTATATCTCAATCTCATAATTCAATCCGCAATCAAACAAACAATAAATTGCGAGCCCGATTGAATATAAGAGGGATAACTTGAACGGTACCAAAGACCAATGTTCAAGGATCAATCAATATCAATCAACAACCAAAGGTTGGATTTACCAATTGATCGATTCAACACACAACCTGTGATATTTCAATTATATAACAAAATATAAAGCGGAAAAGAAATAACACAGACACCAGAATTTTTGTTAACGAGGAACCCGCAAATGCAGAAAAAACCCGGGACCTAGTCCAGATTGAACACACACTGTCTTAAGCCGCTACAGACACTAGCCTACTACAAACTAACTTCGATCTGGACTGTAGTTGAACCCCAATCAATCTCACACTGAGCCAAGGTACAGTTGCGCTCCTTACGTCTCTGATCCCAGCAGGATACTACGTACTTGATTCCCTTAGCTGATCTCACCCACAACTAAGGGTTGTTGCGACCCAAAGTCGAAGACTTTAATAAACAAATCTGTCTCCCACAGAAATACCTACGAGTTTTATTCCGTCTTTTGATAAATCAAGGTGAACAGGAACAAATTCATATACCAGACTTATATTCCCAAAGGACAACCTAGAAATATAAATCACCTCACAATAATCTTATCGACTAGCGAAATAAGATATTGTGGAATCACAAACGATGAGACGAATGTGTTTGTGACTACTTTTCTATCTTGCATATCGGAGATATAAATCTCAAGCCAATCTTACGATTGCACTCAATCACGATAGAAACAACAAGATCAGATCACACAACTACAGAGAAAGTAGTTCGGTCTGACTTCACAATCCCAATGAAGTCTTTAAGTCGTTAACATACAGGGTCTCGAGAGAAACCTAAGGTTAAAGAAGAATCGACTCTAGATTACATAACTAGTATCACACATCAGGTGTGGGGATTAGGTTTCCCAGTTGCTAGAGTTCTCATTTATATAGTCTCCAAATCATGGTTTGCAATCTAAGTTACCTTGGTAACAAAGCATTCAATATTCACCGTTAGATGAAAACCTGATTAGAATCAAGTTAATATCTTTCAACCGTTATATCGAACTTAGCTTGTTATACATACATGAAATGTAACTTTGTTTAGGTTTGAGTAACCGTACCTAAACGTGTACACCTAGTTGGTTCAACAATAGTTAAACAATGGTTAGCCATATGAGCACTTTCATATCAACCTTATTCATCTTCACCATAACTAGTCCAAATGACTCAAATGAACTAGTTGGAGAGTTTTTCAATTGCTTAGATCTCATAGAAGTATACAAGACACAATCGAAGCAAAATCGGTTTTGATTCACTCGAATCGATTCATGAACATTATATCCACGGTTTGCAAAGATTGCATTCCTTAATATATATAAATGTTTTAGTTCATGAACAAACCGATTTTAAAAAGTAACCTACCTAAGTATGCGAACAGGTACGCGTAGTTAAGTAACCGGATTGAGTTTGTTTTCATTTCCAAACTCCAGAAGAAATTCACGGATGTGAACTTTCCGCCAGTATGCGTAGGGTACGCATACTGTCATGGATTTCCAACAACCGCCAGTATGCGTACGGGTACGCATACTTTGGGTTCTCGGTTTTGTACTTTTACACAAATGTGAAAACACACTATGATTATATCCAAAGATGGTTACATGTTCTAAACTCTCATTTCAATCATTGAAACATTCTTAGAGGATGTTATATAGTTTTAAAGGTGAACTTGGCCAAAGAGAAAGCTTACCAACACATATTTCGAGAAATAGATAAGCGAGATAAACTCAGCTCGAAATAGAAAATGTGTATAATCGAAGTCTATATAGCAATACGACTTTTGTCTCAAGATAGGAGATAGAGTAGATGGACTTTTGAGTGATAGATAAGTTCAAGTCTCCACATACCTTTTTGTCGATGAAGTTCCACCTGTTCCTTGAGTAGTTCTTCGTCTTTGCATGATGAACGACGTGGAGTGTAGAGCTCAACTACACTTACTATCCTAGTCCGAGACTTAGCTATAAGTAGACTAGAAATCAAGACTTATAGTTTTGGCAACTAAACTTGACAAACAAGATTGAGATAGCAACGCTTGCGGGTTCGACCGAGCAGTGCTCTAACATGAGGACACGTATGATAATCATCAAGGAAGTTAAGAGAACTTTCACAGATATTTTCCTCAGGACAATAATCAAGAGTAACCATCCATGCTTTAGTTATCTCACTAAACTTCTCATCAGAATAATTGGAAGTATCATGGACACTTCTGTAGCACTTGGAACAAGTTTCATTACCATAGTTTTTCTGAACTATTCTTTTTTTTTTTGAATGATCTTTCTTTTGAGACTTTCTTTTACTCTATCTGAGAGTCTTCTTTAATTGTTGTATAAACAGTGAAACAGTAGAATTAAAGCAATTCTCATCTCTTGAATCAATCAATTTAGGACGTCGAGACTTTTTATCAGATGTAGCAACAGAGTTGGCTAGAAAGTGACGTTTTTCTCTTTGACATAGTTCAAGATCGAAAATCTTTAGTTTTCCAATAAGAGTATTTCTGGAAAGAGTATCAAGGTTATTTCCCTCAACGATGGCATGCTTCTTATAATTGTATCTAGATGGCAGCGATCTGAGAATTTTCATCATAATGTCCTTTTCAGGAATAGTCTTACCCAATGCAAAAGATGCATTAACAATTTCAGACACTTTGTGATTAAACTCATCAAATGAATCTTTATCTGCCATACGAAGGTTTTCCCAATCATAATTTAAGTTTTGAAGCCTAGCTTCCTTTTCACAGGTATTCCCTTCAAATACGGTTCCTAAGATATCCCAAGCATCTTTAGACCTAGTGCACGTAGTCACATGGTGCTGAATATCTAGGGTAATGGCATGAATGATAGCATTTAACCCGTCAGAATTTTGCTATGCAGCGAGAATCTCGGCAGGTTCGTGTGCACCAATATCCTTTGGAAAAGTTGCATCGCCTTCTGCAACAACCGGAGGATTATAGCCATTAACTACATAAACCCATGATTGAAAATCACGTGCTTGAAGAAAGGCATGCATAGCAATTTTCCACCATAAGTAATTTGAGCCATCGAAGACTGGTGGTACGTTTATGGAGATAACACTTCTGTCCATATTCAGATCGCTACAAACACAAACTTATAAGCTCTTTAACGTGTTTTCCCGCTCTGATACCAATTGAAAAAGCGGGGGTCTAACAACCACACCCAATATTTCGTTTGGCAATTTGAATATACAAACTCCAATATACTTTCAAGAGAATCAACTAGACAGTTAGACTCAATCTAGAAAAAAGTATATCAAAGAGTTTTATATCTCTATCTCTCAATTCAATCTGCAATCAGCAAATAGGAGTCTGCGAACCCGATTGAATATAAGAGAAATAACTTGAACGGTACCAAAGACCAATGTTCAAGGATCAATCAATTTCAATCAACAACCAAAGGTTGGATTTCCCAATTGATCGATTCAACGCACAACCTGTGATATTTCAATTATATAACAAAATATAATGCAGAAAATAAATAACACAGACACCAGAATTTTGTTAACGAGAAAAACCGCAAATGCAGAAAAACCCCGGGACCTAGTCCAGATTTGAACACCACACTGTATTAATCCGCTACAGACACTATACTACTACCAATGAACTTCGGACTGGACTGTAGTTAAACCCTAATCAATCTCACACTGATTCAAGGTACAGTTGCGCTCCTTACGTCTCTGATCCCATCAAGATACTATGCACTTGATTCCCTTAGCTGATCTCACCCACAACCAAGAGTTTCTACGACCCAAAGTCGAAGACTTCATAAACAAATCTGTCTCACATAGAAAAGTCTATAGGAATAGATAAACCTGTCTCCCACAGAAATACCTACGAGTTTATTTCCGTCTTTTGATAAATCAAGGTGAACATGAACCAATTGATATATCAGACTTATATTCCCGAAGAACAATATAGAAATATCAATCACCTCACAATAATCTTAATTGTATGGTAGCGAAACAAGATATTATGGAATCACAAACGATGAGACGAAGATGTTTGTGACTACTTTTTTTCTTGCCTATCGGAGAATAAATCTCAAGACAATCTTAAAGAAGATCGTACTCAAACACGGTATAAACAGCAAGATCAGATCACGCAACTACAAAGAAAATAGTTGGGTCTGGCTTCACAATCCCAATGAAGTATTTAAGTCGTTAACCTAGAGGGTTTCGTGAAAAACCTAAGGTTAAAGGAGAATCGACTCTAGATAATACAACTAGTATCACACAGGAGGTGTGGGGATTAGTTTTCCAGTTGCTAGAGTTCTCCTTTATATAGTTTTCAAATCAGGGTTTGCAATCTAAGTTACCTTGGTAACAAAGCATTCAATATTCACCGTTAGAGGAAAACCTGATTAGATTCAAGCTAATATCTTTCAATCGTTGGATCGAACTTAGCTTGTTATACACAAATGAAATATACCTTCATTTAGGTTTAGTAACCGTACATAAACGTGTACACCATCAAATGATTCTTCATCTACCTAAACGTGTACACCATCAAATGATTCTTCTACCATACGAAACAAGATATTGTGGAATCACAAACGATGAGACGAATGTGTTTGTGACTACTTTTCTATCTTGCCTATCGGAGATATAAATCTCAAGCCAATCTTACGATGACACTCAATCACGATAGAAACAACAAGATCAGATCACGCAACTACAGAGAAAGTAGTTGGGTCTGGCTTCACAATCCCAATGAAGTCTTTAAGTCGTTAACCTACAGGATCTCGAGAGAAACCTAAGGTTAAAGGAGAATAAACTCTAGCTTACACAACTAGTTTCACACAAGAGGTGTCGGGATTAGGTTTCCCAGTTGCTAGAGTTCTCCTTTATATAGTCTCCAAATCAGGGTTTGCAATCTAAGTTACCTTGGTAACAAAACATTCAATATTCACCGTTAGATGAAAACCTAATTAGAATCAAGTTAATATCTTTCAACCATTAGATCGAACTTAGCTTGTTATACATACATGAAATGTAACTTTATTTAGGTTTGAGTAACCGTACCTAAACGTGTACACCTAGTTGGTTCAACAATAGTTAAACAATGGTTATCCATATGAGCACTTTCATATCAACCTTATTCATCTTAACCATAACTAGTTCAAATGACTCAAATGAAACTAGTTAAAGAGTTGTTCAATTTTTATATTCTCATAGAAGTATACAAGAACACAATTGAAGCAAAATCGGTTTGATTCACTCGAATCAATTCATGAACATTCTAGCCACAGTTTGCAAATAATGCATTTCCTAATATATAAATATATTAGTTCATGATACAATCGATTTTGGAAATTTAACCACTCAAGTATGCAAACAGGTATGCATACTTAAGTAGCCGGTCTGGGTTTGAGTTCGCCAGTATGCAAACGGGTACGCATACTTAGTTCACTTCCAAAACCCAGCAGAAATTCCCGGACCAATACCTCACGCAAGTATGTTGACCGGTATGTGTACTTGGTACAAGGAATTTCACAACTACAAGTACGCATACGGGTATGCATACTTTAGTTCCGGTCATTGATCACATACATGCAAGAATGCACAATAAGTTTATAATCCAGTAATAGTTAAGTATTCTAAACTCTTTATTTCAATCATTGAAACTTTCTTAGAGGATGACAATAGACGTTTTCACACACTATTAGCATCAAAGCAATTTTCAAGTTATTGAAATAACCATAACGAAACATTCTAAGTCTACATCAAATGATTGTATCACACAAACCATGTAAGATGTTACTCGGCGGTTTTCACATGATGAGATAAACTTGGTCGAAGCGAAATCTTACCAACACATATTCCGAGAAATATGTAAGCGAGTTAAACTCAGCTCGAAATCTCAAATGTGTATAATCGACAACTATATAGTAACACGACTGTTGATGGTGGATTTTCAACAAAGGTCAAAATCGTAAAATCATGATACTGCATGTCTCTGACACGGCTTTCAGGCATGTGACGATTCATATTTTACGAGCCATGATGAACATGTTTTCGAAAGGCCTCCACTAGCTGAGCGTTCGATACCTCGCATTTCATCATGACCTCTATGTAGAATAACATAATTGGGAGGTTCTCCTCAGATTGAGAACTTAACGCCTTCAAGATGTCGGTGACACTCACTGTTCCCTGACTACATAGAGAGACCCACCTCTATATAGAAGAACAATTGGGCAGTTCTCCTCAGATTGAGAGCATTAACGCCTTCAGTACGTCGATGACACCACTGTTCCCTGACTATGCAGAGAGACCGTGTATAGATCCAGGCGGTCCTCCGTACATAATTGTTGAGAGGGAAAAAACGCCTTCAGGACTTCGGCAACACTCGTTGTTTCCTGACTATACACCTTACAAAATGGGTATGACGCTTTAACTGGCTAATATCCCTTCTGCAATAGATTAATTCTACCGTGACATTCACCACTGAATTCCTAGAAGATAATCTATTTTATCTCATCATTCCGATTTCATGATCGAATCCACGACTAATCTCATGAAATGGTGATAGATAAATTATTACTCCGATTTCATGATAAAATCCACGGCTGATCTCATGAAATGGTAATAGATTACTCTGATTTCATGATCTAATCCACAGACGATCTCATGGAATGGTAATAAACAATCATTACTCCGACTCTATGGTCGAATCCACGATCCCATGGAATGGTAATACTCATTTTATTATTCTGAATCCATGGTCGAATCCACCGCCGATTTTATGGATTGATAATAAACAACTACTCATCTTTATTACGCAGTTTCATGAATCATTCTCCATTGAATTTTGTAAACTAGTAATAAATACTCAACAACCGGGCATCAGGACCATCACTGAGTAAGCCCCATAAAATGGTGCAAGTGTATGATGCACGAACGAGCACCCGAATGCACGAACGAGCATTCGCAAAATATGGAAAAATGAGGAATCCTACACAAAACAGGAGAGAAAAATAACAACATTAAAATAATGAGAGGCGCCCATGGGACGGGCTCACCGGCCGGCCGATCGTGCCTTAGCCGTGGCCGGTCCCATGCCTCTTCCATTCTTTTTCCTTATTTTTGTTATTTTCATGAACTCATGAAAACTCCTTTATTCTAGCAATTTTCCTTGTTTGAGAAAGACTCATGGTTTCTCCATATTTTCAGGGAATCATGAAAAATAATATAAAATTAGGAAACATGTCGCGGGACCGGGATCCTAGCCGACCAGCCATGCCTTGTCCGTGGTCGGTCCCATACTTTCCAAACACTTATTTTATTATTATTATTTCCCTAATTTCATGAAATTCCTCGGTTTCAACAAAACTCATGGTTTCTCCATAGTTTCACGGTTTCATGAAAAATAATATTATAAAATATGGAAATGTGTCGTGGGACCGGGCAACTTGGTCGGCCGGACATGCCCTAGTCGTGTCCGGTCCCACACCTTGCAATCCCTATTCTTTCATAAATATTATTTCCCTCATCTCATGAAACTCCTCAGTTTGAGCAAAAATCATGATTTTTTTTATATTTTCTCAAATACTGCTCAAACCATGAAAATTCCAAAAGTCAACACTGTCACACGACCAACTAGGCTACTCATGGAAAATATTAAAATACCATTATTTTAATGTTTACAAAATATTGATCAAATGAGCACACATGCTCATTCGAGCAAAAAATCAAGAATTTCAGTCAAGATAAAACTCTTCTGAAAATCTACAATGTTGCTCAAACGCATATCAGAAAATACCGAAACTCTCAGGACTGAGACACGAACATTATGGTGACACGGGCATGCCTCCTTGACCGACCAAGGCTGGCCCTAGGGCTTGAAAAGATCCGGTCCCACACGTTTTCATAATTTTGACCTAATTTGCTCAATTGCTCATATTGGGTCCAAACTCTTTTCAACCAACTTGGAGCTTGCTCAAACGACCACCAAGGGCCGGTCTCATGCCCTCTTTTCTGGTCCTCACTCTTCCATAATTAGGTTTTATCACCTAATGCTCAATCGAGCACTATTTCAATAAATGATGAAACCGGCATTTTATCATCATTCATTCACCAACTGATCAGGATCCTGGTGCACGCTCACTTGAGCACTTGGACACCACGTGGACGTCCATCATTCAATGTGGTCGGTCTCTCCTATTTTCAGAAATTCATCAATTAACGAACGATTGTTCAAAAGTTAGGGTTTCGAACAAACGCTTCACGAGTTCATCATTTTGAGCAAGTTCAAACACTAATAAATTTATGTTGATCCAACAATCGACATCTGGATTAATTATATAATATTCGGTAGTCTACCAATATTTTAATTAATATTTTATTGGGTTAAGTCACCAATAAATAATTCGTCGAATTGAGCAATACTTGCTCAGTTGCTCGAATATTGATCCAATTATCAATATTCAATAACTTATCAGTAATTCGTCGAATTGAGCAATACTTGATCAGTTGCTCGAATATTGACAACGAACATTCGTCTACACAGAATTTCTCGAGAAATTACTCTCAAGAATTCATCAATCTACCAGAACTTATTCGAACTCATCAGTTCATCATTATTGCGGAAACCTTCAACACATCCACAATCCTTGATCATCATTGATCCCACACAATTCTCAGCTTCCCTCCTACAGATCAACCCATTCCCTCTTTGCGACCGAATTGACACTGGAACGGCGATTGACTTGGTTTAGGCCGGAGTCTTACAGATTGATCTCTCGAATCTAAGCACTGCCTTTGCAGTGCATCTGTGTGAGGTTGAACAATTTGCTCGGTTGCGGAGTCTCAACAACACGCTCTTCTCTTCAATTCCCTGAAAAACCAACAAATCGTTTTTCCCCATCTACAGATTGGTGACCACAATGGGAGATTAATCTCTCGGTTGCAATATCACATTTTCACAAAATGGACGGTCTTAGGTCTGGGTTAGTTACAAATGCAAACGACGCTAGCACTAGCAACAATAACAATGATGGTATTCCAGAAACCGTTCCTGCTTCCAACAATGGTGGTGACGTTACTCCTCCTCAACCCAACGCTGGAAATCATCCTCTTTTCGGCCGACATCCCGAGGAAGCCAGAGAAAATCCTCCTACCATAGGCAATCTCATGAAGGTGAAGGAAACTCTTGCCAAGAATCAAACCGACATGGCTACTCAGAAGGAATTATTTAATTATCTCAAGGCTCTCACTGACAAAGTGTCCGAGAAGACTCAGGAGAAAATAAAAGCCAAGGAAACATCTACTGACCCTGAAGTTGTTTCCGTCCATGTATTTGATGATGATGAAGTCCACAAAGCAGCAGAAACAACAAAGGAACCCGCCGGTTTCATCACTCATGAAGATCTAGAACATTTTATGGAGGATCGAGGGAAGAGCAATGCACAGTCTGTCCACCGCCATCAACCTCCATACCCTGCTGCTACACAGAGAATACCTCTCCCAAAAGGTTACACTTCTCCAACGTTCACATTGTACAATGAAACTGGGAACGCACGAGAACATGTGTTCTCGATTCCTGGAAGCGCTAGGAGAGCACGAGCACAACCATGTTGTCCGTCTGAAAGAATTCTCAAAATCTCTGACGGGCAAAGCGTATACTTGGTACAATAACATTGCACCTGGGAGCATCGCTAACTGGGGAGCAATGGTTAACGCCTTCTACAAAAAATATTTCTTCGTTTATGAACAAATCACTCTGATTTAGGAAGGATGACTCAGAAGAACGCTGAAAATCCGAATGATTATGTGAAGAGGTTCAGAATCCAAGCCTTAGATTGTCATGATCCAAATTTCACTGAACAACAATTAGTAGATTTGTGCATCAACGAGATGATTCCAGTCTACAAAGATTTGCTGGAAAATCTTCGATTCCAGACTTTCTCAGAACTCCATGAAGCAGCAAAGCGATCATCAACCACTGCCCCGGCTTTGCTAGAAAGAACAAAAACCATCAAAGTCGAGGAGCCGCGAGACACTCGAAACAGCAGCACCAGGAGTTTAATTAACAAGCAGTACAATGTTGAAGCTTCCGTGAATGTTACCGAAGGGATCAAAAGAAAAGATGACGCGCAACAACCTAAGAATGTTCCTCCAACATCTACAAAGGCGCCAAGGAAGGAAAACCAAACTCTAAGCACACAAGCGCCGGCTCAACAGAATGATTAGGAAGTACCAGATTTTTCTTTCTCTATTGAAGAGGTGATCGAGTTACTGGAGGTCTGTATCCAAGATGGTGCGATCAACTTACCTCCTGTCAAAAGGGAACCAACTGAGGAACAAATGGAAAATCCATGCTACTGCCGCTTCCATAGATATGTCAGTTACCCGACAAGTGATTGCAGAACTTTGAAGCACATATTCAAGGAAAAGGCTGATTCAGCAGAATTGGGGACTTAAAGAATGCAAAAGAACCCTCTCCCAATCCGAACCTTCACATTTTCAGAATCACCAGTCAAAGAAGCAGTTCAATCATTAATCGAGCATGCCTGCGAATTGCTGTATCTGTCAAAAGCTCAAAGGATGGACATGTTTTCGGCTCTGAACCATATAGTGTCCGGGAAACGACTGTCGATCCCAGAAATACACCCTGAACCTCCAGTCACTGACAAAGAAATGTATGATTGGGGACTTCTCACCACGGTGTACCTAAAAGGAAACGAGTTCAAGCAAGCACTGGTCGATGTTAGTACCGCTATCAATATCATTCCTTTGAAAACTTTTAGAGCTGCAGGTATCACTCGACAAGAAGCCATTCACGCTCCTGTCAAAATCAGAGACCATGAAGGAGTCTCCAGAGATGCTTACGGTCATATCATTCTCAAGGTGAAAATTGATTCAACATGGTCAGAAACCAAATTTCACATAATCAGAGAAGATCCAAGATATGATATGATCCTTGGACGGACATGGATTCATGCTGAAAAAGTAACTCCAACATCTTCAATTGCATACTTCTCTGTTGAATAAACCTCTAACTCAGAAGAAAGCTCCGACTCGGAAGAAATAGAGGATGCTCCACCATTCAAGCATCTGGAGAATGTCCAAGCCCACAAAAGCCTGAAGAAAGCGCACATGAATTCGTCAGAAGATTCCGCACTCAGGAAAGTCTTATTCCCCCTTATGCGTCTATATTATCAACTTTTAAATACGCTATCTTTGTCCGGGGACTCAATCTTACTCATGACCAAGCTATCATCAAATGCTATGAGTGGATAGTCTCGCCTCAGCGGTATTACACTAAATGGTTGGAGTCTTTCCAAACTGAGCACCCCATTGAAAGGTTTATCGCTGAAGACATGGCTCAGTTCCACAAGCAATACTCAGCATACTCTCCCTTGCATGAGTGTCCACATGTGCCGCAGAATTGGAAAGCTCCACCAACATGAAATCCTACTATACGAGGAATTCCGAACCAACAGAATATATTCAGTGCACGAGCAACCAAACCTAACAAATTTCATGAAGGAGATTTGGTTCTTAAGGCAACTAAACGTAATCTGCATTCCACAAAGAGTTCTAACTGGGAAGGACCTTTTATGATTGCTAAGTCAGTAGCTGGAGGATACTACAAATTGGCTGACATCAAGGGCAAGACAAGTATACCAGTGATTCATGAGAATTGTCTCAAGATTTTTGACACAAGAAGCATTCAACAGTGGGTGTTTTATGTCCAAGACAAACGCTCAACACATCATGCGTTTGCATCTTAGGATTTTCTTTTACTTGTATTTTCAATTCCTCCAAAACGTTTGCAATACTTGCATCCAGTATTTGAATTCAAAAATTTATCAAAGTTCTTTTATTTAAGAAAAATCTCCATCAAATCCAAAATTCAAAACAAAATCCTCAGTCGCTCATAAATTCAAAACCAATCAAAAAATTCAAAACCAAAATAAAACCTCACATCTCTCAGAAGTTCAAAGTTCAAGAGATTATGGAAAAAAAAATTAAAGGAAGCCATCAAAGTACGATTTCTGCTTCTCAACATTCTCCAAGACTTGCAAAGCCGCCTTCTCCAAAACTCTAGCTTTTCGGTCAACTCAGCAATCTTGGCCATTTTTTCCACCACGGATCACTGGTAAAGGGTATATTCTTCACTACTACATCCTTGATGGTGTTGATCTTCTGACGAAGCCACTTCAAGTTAAAACCAAGTTCTTCAGATTTCTCCAAGTTGTACTCCTAATCAAAGAGTACATCCAGAGTGACAGTATTTCTGGGCCTGGTACGAATATCATCTACGACACATAATATGTTTCCTAATTGCATGGTCAAGAAGTAGCTACGTTCAGGATCTCTTGTAACGACAATATGGCCATACATCTTCCACAACTTCTCATACATGTTGGCATACCCAATGGGAACGCTGAATCCGCCAATAGATACGTGATACGGGAGTGAAGTGCCAAATGGAGGATCACAAACAATCCCTGCATTAGGGTACTCGTGTATCACTATGCGATTTTCAATTACCGGAGCAACTTCCATGGTCATTGCAACAGCTTCTTCTGGGACAGTCTCTTATGCTCTTGGCTCGGTTCTATCCGTCGGAACAATAACAGCTGGAGTCTCAGTCCCCTCGACAACCTTAGAAATATTCTCATGACATTGAGGTGCAGGGATCATAAAAGCATCAACTTGGTTCATCATGCAATTGCTCAAATCGTCATTTACTCCACTATTCTCAACTTCAGTATTTGGCACCTAATACGAAGATTACATGAGATTAGTACGATTCGAGCATGGAAACCAAAATCAATTATAAAATCCAGCATGTAAGTAAACTAACACTATCCAAGTTCTTTATTATGCATCCAAAACATGAGCAAAGAGTGTAGAAGTCATGAAACACGTTTTTCAAACAAGCACATCTGAAGAGATTTTGCACTTCCCTGTATGAAACGATGAACTGGGAGCAATTGGTAAGGAATCTAAGGTCGAGTTATATACCATTATCTTCGTATGTATATTCTCTACAACATATCAAAATTTCATAACAATCGGATGAACAAGCAAGGAGATGTGGCCAAAACATTGGACAACATACAATCTGAAAAAGTTCTGAAAGTCTTCTGGAAGTTTACTATTTCGCCTTTATAAGGCCCTAAACATGCTCAAAACTCAAAAATATTCATTTATAAAGCTTGGAAATTTCGTGGGCTTAAGGATGCATGGGTAGATCGCGAAAATATGACACTGTATGAAGATTTTATGGTGTTTTTGCTAAACCGCTGAGTTCTGAATTTTCTGATGACGTATTTTGCTAAAAGTTCTTCATTCATTCATGTGGATTCTTATCCATTCAATATCAAGTCAGCAATATTATATTAGGGGAATATAAAGTGAATACTTACTTGAGGAGTCTTCAAGTCATTCAAAAGGTTAACAAGATCGGCATCAACATTGGGAGAGCCGTTATCTCCATTCAGTCGCATTTCTTGAGGATTCTCTTTATCACCACCAGTTGAAGATGAATGAATAGCATGACCATGTTGGATTTACACAACCATCTCCTCCTGGATGCATCAACAACAATCATCATTACTTCAATCAAGGAAAATCCATAACCACTTACACAAGGAATACTTACATCCACTTCATCATCGGTGCTCGATTCCTGGATTGTTCGTTTAGAAACAAGGTGAAGTCCGTCAATGGCCGATGGAGCAAAATTCTGAAACAGATAAACAATATTATTTTGGATCCTGATTACACGGACAAAGGAAAATCGCGATGATAAGGGAAATGCTAACAACTAACCAAAGAAATGGCTGGGGACTTCATACTATTCGGTATCATCCTATAAGATGTTCTGCTCCTGCTTTCTCCACCTTGAGGAATTTCTTGAAATTCTGAAAAGTCTACATGAGTTTGAGATCTCACGACACGGCCGTCCTACAGCAAAGACAATAAAGTAATTAAGATGTAGTTATCATACATTCATCAAAATTATAAGGAGAAAACTAACCTGAGAACATTCTGGAGACGTTTTTCTTTTATCACCACTGGAGAGATGCTTCAACCTTGGTCGATTAGAAATCACATCAGCAGGAGGAAACTGCCGTACCAGAGTCTTAACATCCATTGTAAACTTGTGAAAGCGCTCAAGTTGTTGACGCCAGAAGTCTACATATCCCGGAGTTTCATAAGTAGCTCGATCAAAACAAGGAAACAAATAATCACTTCCTTCCACATGTGTGCAATCCAAGTGAGCCTTCAAATGCTCAATTAATGGCTTATTCATTCGATGACCTGGAGTACACTGATCAAGACCCATCTACCGAGATGCTCTATCAATGTTATATTCTTCCACTTGAAATTCTCCATGCATTACTGACACTAAGTAACCAGGAGTGCAACTCAAAGTAAAAGACTTCTCTCCATCGCTCAAATCAGTGCCGGTTTTCAATATGGTATTTTCTTTAGCAGTATTGAAAGTAATAAATTGTGAGAATATCAGAGGAACCGACACCCAAGGGAGAAAATAAAACTCATATTCGATGTCCAAAACATCGGTGAGACGTATTTTCTGTTGTGGTTGCTTTGTCGACCAACGCATGATCCTGGAATTATTTTTCTCAAAGAAAGTATGGAGAGTGTCGACATTTGGCCCTTGCAAGACTCTACGAGGAATCAGTGCATACTTCTCCAAGTGCTCCCACATCAAGGCTTGGAGGAACATAGTGTTAGCATATATTTCGACTTTCATGAAGCCGTTGGAGACGCTGGAGTCTGTAACTAAGGAGTCTAACAATGAACCCAAAAATAGACTACCAATGGGAATCTTCTCACCTTTAGCCATCTTTATGGCGAAAGGAATCACAAATGGCTTCAACAAATGTCCACTGTCTTCAAGAACGTCTCTGGAGAGCCACAAGCATAAGAAAGCAGCAATGGTCAAAGTACCATCAACAGGTTCTTCAGGAAATACATCTCTCGGCCACCAATATCTCAACCATTGAGCATAACAAATTTTGGGAGATTCGTTGAATTTGTGCATTTTAGCTTCCAAAGTGCCAGATATCACATTCTCTTCTGCTGAGAGATCTTCAGGGAAATTTCTAGTGACTGGAAGATGCAACAGAGCAACTACATCTTCTAAAATAACATTGAATTCTCCCCATATGCATATGAAAATATGAGTAGGAATGCATCAACGAGCAAGTAAAGCCACGGTACCTGGTATATCATGATTAATGATTAAATCCCCAGCAGCTTGAATAGCTCGTGTCACCTGTGCACGATCCAACAAGGTTCTTACACGTCTATGACCCAGCATGTGTCTTGCCCATCCAGAGAAATGTGCTAAGGGTTTTCGAGAAAGCTTATGTTCCACGTGTGAACCCAAATAGTGTTTCCTACTCAAACAGAACCTAATTATCGCTTGAGGAGATACTAATTTGTTCTGAATAGTACTCCTGGGATTTACGAGCAACCGAAATGAGGAACCTGAGGGACGCTTTTCGGGTCTATATAGAAACACGAAGAATTCGTCATCAGCATTTGGGATGTTCTTTATTTTAGAAGCTTTCTCTTTTTCCTTAGAAGTCCCAGAACCATCATTTCTGGAAGAATTGTCATCTCTGGAAGACGTGTCTGTGGAAACGTCCTCTCCAGAAGTTTCCTCTCTAGAAACATCTTCAGAAGCGCTCTGAGGATCAGTCATCTTTGCAAAGTTGCTGCGACATCCATGCACAAATTTCATCAACACATTGGAATTGAAGCAACAGAATAATTAATTACAATGCTTCTACAAAAATGGTAATCCTCAACTCTCACCTATTTTCAGTTTCACAAACTTAGTGATTACAACGTAAAACTCTGAAAACTTGCTTACTCCTTCGAACCTGCAAAAGTGAGCAAAAACTTATCATTCAAGAGTCAACACTGACTTTTGATGAAACTGTGAACAATTCATATAAACACTTCATATGAGCGTTCCATGATTTTATGTCACAAACACATATCGTAAAATCATACAACACAATTGTTTATCCTCAACAATTAATCAAAAAAAACCATTTGATTTTTATCAAAAATATTAAAAAACTCACGCACGTAAAAATAAAATAAATAATTACGTGAGTTTTGTTAAAAAAAACAAACTATTTTGCTCAAACGAGCATTTTTCTATGAAACGAAGGTCTTTTCTATTTTTACAAAAGTCCACATATTCTAAATAAAATTTTGAAAGTTCACAAATAAATTTTATCATGAACTACAGGTCCTTTCAAAATTTCTTTAACTCTAAAGATCGTTACTTATTACTTTTACTACGAACCTACGTTCTTAAAAGTATTTGTGAAAGTTCATGCTTTGAAAATAAATTTTGGTTTTCATGAAAACTCATAAACAAAAATTTTCTCTACTGCAACTAGATTATGTCTATTCAAGAACTTATGTATCTCTTTCGCGTTAGGGATTTTTGCTTGTTTCTTAAACTATCGAACAAACGGACATACATGTTTTCACAAACAACAAATTTCAAAAAACCTATGCATGCATGCAACTATGGGATTTTTGTTTTATGAACAACTCATGAAAACACAAAACACACAGCAAAAAAAAAAAAAATTTACGTACCTTCGGCGCCGGAATTCGCCGAAATTCGGCCGGCGGCAGTCGGTGACGTGGAGCTCTGGCGTATCAAGAAAAAAAAAATCTTCCCTGCTCGAACGTGAGAGAGAGGAAGTGCTTGGTTGATCAATAATTTTTTTTTAGGGTTTTCTTCCCTTTTATACCAATTTATTTCCAAAATCTAATAAAACATGGATTTCCTTTTATGGGCTCGGGACCCACGAACGCTAAACCGACCAAAATTGGGCTTTTGACCGACCAAATCAGAAGTGTTCCATCTCCTCATACTCACGAGATGACACTCTATCAGACTATCAGGATCTTCACCTGAACATTTGCTCGTACATGGCACCATTGGAGCGAATCGGGGATTCTGAATATACCTTTGTATGGCTGAGTTGAACCACTGATCTCGTCGATCGGAAAATCACCATTTAATGGTTATTGCGGAACATGACTGTCCCTCACTAAGACGGGGACTTCATGTTGATGGTGGATTTTCAACAAAGGTCAAAATCGTAAAATCATGATACTACATGTCTCTGACACGGCTTTCAGGCATGTGACGATTCATATTTTACTTGCCATGATGAACATGTTTTTCGAAAGGCCTCCACTAGATGAGCGTTCGATGCCTCGCATTTCATCATGACCTCTATGTAGAATAACATAATTGGGAGGTTCTCCTCAGATTGAGAACTTAACTCCTTCAGGACGTCGGTGACACTCACTGTTCCCTGAATACATAGAGAGACCCACCTCTACACAGAAGAACGATTGGGCGGTTCTCCTCAGATTGAGAGCATTAACACCTTCAGGACGTCGGTGACACTCATTGTTCCCTGACTATGTAAAGAAACCGTGTATAGATCCAGGCGGTCCTCCGTACATAATTGTTGAGAGGGAAAGAACGCCTTCAGGACATCGGCAACACTCGCTGTTTCCTGATGTTTATGGGTGAAAACTGTTTCTACTGGTTTTGGTAAATTTGGGTGTGTGTGGATAAGAAAAGAATCTAAACCCTAAACAAATGCACTACAAGGGAGTGCTTTTGATTCGAGAGATCAATCTATACAATTCTGGCCTAAACCGAGAAATGGCTGTTCCATACTTGCTTCGGTCACAAAGTGAAGGAGATGGGGTTGATCTTAGGGAGGGAAGCGAAGAAGGTGTTGAGATTGTGAAGGTGTTGGTTGTTTATGACTTATATCAGAATGTTGAACTGGCTTGCACAATGTAAGCTATCAGTTCTGGGTGTTTTCTGGATACTGTGACAACACTTGATTTTCTCTGTGTTGTTTGAAAATAAGTTGAAGAACCTATTTATACAAGTCATTTGAGCGCAATCCTCATCTCGTAGGAAGTGGAGGAAGTTGAGTGATGGAGTAGTGGGGTCGTGTAGGTGATTGTCACACGTTCACGCCTTTTCCCACTTCCCTCATCATCGTTAACCATCCATACCTCATGACACGTTCTCGTAATGGGCGCGTTGCACGCTGCACGCTGTAAATCGCCAGACCAATACCCCAGTAAGTATCCCCCAGTCTGTGACATGTTTGATGTCTCGAATGAGTGGGTCAGGTCGTGGGACCCGCCGTAGGAAATAGCATACGGTGCTATTAGGTTAAATAACTGAGTTATTTAAGGATTTGATATTCATGAACTATCGTGTATGCTCGATGCATGTAATGCATCGCTTTAAAGCAAGTAGCTCTAAACAATCGATATGCATAAAGCATCGCTGTTTTAAAGCTTGATTGAATAAGTCGCGGATTAAGCGTCTTAAAATGACAACACGTCCAATCATCTTCGAGTGATCGTCTGGAATCCGCATGGGCGGGACACCATCTGGTCGATCACTCCCTATGACAGAGTGGCAGAGGATGATCATTGAGGCGCTTCATTGATCGCCTAATTTTTAATCCAAGCCGTCCGACCAAGCTGGCAGAGTTGGACAAACGAGATGATTTACGGCACATATTTGCTGTCGTTGATGGATTTTAGGGTTTTTTTAGAGGTGCGCAACATCCCCTCTTTGGCTTGACCGAATCTAAGCATGGGCGCTAATTTTGGTGGGACCGACTAGGCATGCGTGGAGACAGTCCGCCGACGTGCATGCCTATACCTCTCGGTCCCACAAAGATTCGATATAGGCCACTCAATTTGACCGGCAAAGATGAGTGGGCGTGATCAATTTGCGATAGAAATACATTGCCGCAAAGGTTTAAAACTCGTGTGGCATGCCATCTTTGGGCGTGCGTTTTGAGGCGCCGAGCCCTAATATGCATAGGCCATCCGGTCACACGCAAAGGTGGGCCCACGGTGATCACGTTGACATCCTTGGGACCTCTTGAGTCTATATCTACACCCTCCGTTTAGGCTGGCGAAGATGGATGGTCACGATCGAACTACGACAGATATGCATTGCCGCACCTAATTAGGGTTTTGAAACAGTCACGCATACGTGACTTTGTCAAAGCGGTTTGGCACGCCGTGTTCCTCCTTTGGAGAGATCGATCACGTGGGGCCCATGTCGGTCTGACGGTGAATGCATGTGCACCTTCCTGGTGGTCCTAAATGCGATCTAAGCCATCCAAATAGGCTGGCTAAGTTGGATGGTTGTGATCGATTTAGGACGCTAGTGGAATTACGCGACCCTTAGAAGCATCACGCTTTCCATGGTTTGAGCAATCGTTTTATTGTTCCATGGCCTCGCCGTGAGAAAACCGATCGGGTGAAGGAGAAGTGGGCCCGCCAACGTGTGCGTTAGCGCTTCCCTGATCATTCATGGGATGGTCTAATCCGTCCAACCATGCTGGCTAAGTTGGACGGTTGCGATGTATTTAAGACTGCCCTGAACAGTCTTGCTCGTTCGAGCCTCTCCCAAAACAGCGCAGCCACCCTTCTTTGGGTTGGCGTTTGACGACGCTGGGGAATATGGTGTGGTGTCCGACCGGCTAGGGCGTAAGTGGGCCCGCCGGTGGTCATCACAACAATTGCCTATTTTTTCCAGGGTTTGGCTAGGCTTGTTAAATTGCGTGGCCACGATCGTTTCTGAGACTGATATGGACAGTCCAGATTTTCCTTTAGGAAATTAAATACGTTCGATCGAGATGTCTTTAATCAAAAGCGCGTCGATTCGAAATTCTCTTTGTCAGAGAGTGATGCAGCCTGCGTGGGTATTTCATGCATATCTCAATATTGGCATGGATATTCATGCTACTCTACTGAGAGTGAACACTCAGTCATCATGTAATGTCAATAAAGAGAGTTCGGCTGAGAACATAGCACGAGAAATACTAGGAAAATCATGCATTAATTAATAGTGCTAATAAAATTCACAGAATATTTCGGATTGTTGTTGCATGCACCATTTTGGGTGAATTCCGTGTATTTATTGAATTGCTTCAAATAAGGTGAAGAGGTTTTCTGCACTCATCACTTCTTAAACGGCTTTTCCCTTTGCAGGGTGACAGCGCATAAGAATACTAGTTTTACAATTTTATCCCTGAACTAAAATCCACCATCAACATTAAGTCCCATGCCTAGCACACAATGGTTGCACGATTGTGGGGTAGGCATTAGATGGTGACAAATAAAGATAAAACTTATGAGATAAAGTTATATGTTACCAGGAGAGATGGTTCGTCCTTTCCTTGGAGCATGTCACGTTCAAGAGGCGTCTAGGTGAGCGTTCCCCTATAATGATGTCGGTTGTCCCCAGGTAGATTAGGCATATGGTTGGTTGGATTCTCAAACTATTCATGACGAGGTCGTAATCCTCGACTCAAAGAGAACGTTGATGTAGCATCCGGAGCGAACGTCGAGGCAGCTCCTGGAAAGAGCGTTGAAGCAGCTTCTGGATCGAACGTCGAGGCGGCTCCTGGAGAGAGCGTTGAAGCATCTTCTGGAGCGAACGTCGAAGCGGGTCCCGGAGAGAGCGTTGAAGCAGCTTCTTATGGCGAGAGAGCTGAAACGCCTTCTTCTGGAGAGAGTTGAAGCGCTTTCTTCTGGAGAGAGAGCTGAAATGCCTTCTTCTGGAGAGAGTGCTGAAGCACCTTCTTCCTGAGAGAGCGTTGAAGTGGATTCTTCAGGAGAGAGCGTTGAAGCGTCTTCTGCTGGAGGGAGCGTTGAAACGGCTTCTTCTGGAGAGAGCGTTGAAGCGGCTTCTGCTGGAGGGAGCGTTTAAGCGGATTTTGCTGGAGGGGGCGTTGAAGCGGCTTCTTCTGGAGAGAGTGTTGAAGCGCCTTCTTCCTGAGAGAACGTTGAAGTGGCTTCTTCAGGAGAGAGCGTTGAAGCGGCTTCTGCTGGAGGGAGCGTTGAAGCGGCTTCTTCTGGAGAGAGCGTTGAAGCGGCTTCTGCTAGAGGGAGCGTTAAAGCGGCTTCTTCTGGAGAGAGTGTTGAAGCGGATTCTTCTTCAGTTTGACTTCCCCTTGCGAATTGCATGCTTCTTGATTGACCATCTCTCTTGTGTTGAAGAAGTACTTGAATAATGGCGCAGGAATTTCATGCTGAGCCTCGGTCCCCAAGCGTGATTTATATGGTTCTATCTTGTATGGTTGGTGGGTTTACCATAATAAAGATATCTCCATCTCGCCTCTGTGACTCTATTACTTCTCCATGGGAAAATAAAATATGCAGAAGTTCGGATTACCTCTGTTCGTAGTGGTTGTTGTTATGGTGAAGCTCGGGATTGGAAGTCTTCATATAGTGGTAGAGCTTGTCTCGTTATTAGAGGGAAAAGCTAATGATGGAACCGATAGCTTCCTTGATGTTTCCTCATGGAATGAAAAATAGGGAGACAGTCTTATGCCCACGAGTATCTACTGAGCCTTTCGACTTGATAGACGAATACCAAATCTCCTACTTGAAATGTTCGAGGTCTTACCATTTTGTTGTAGGCTCTGGAGATCCTCTGTTTGTAAGCTTCCACATATTTTTCCACCTTGGTCCTCCTTGATTCCAGCATATCTAGCTCAGTGATTCTTGATCTGGAGATTTCGGCCTCATCCCATTGTACACCATTGGATGCTGCAATCCTGGCTGAGGGAACTTTGATTTCTGCTGGAAGTATGGCATCGGCTCCATAGACAAGGGAATATAGAGAAGTACCGATCGAGCTCCTTGGTGCAGTTCTGTAAGCCCATAGAGCCATGGGTAATTGCTCATGCCATGATCGAGGATTGTCATGAATCGTCCGACTGATAATCCTGACCAAAGTCTTGTTGGTACTTTCTGCTTGACCATTTCCTTGTGGATAGTAAGGCGTGGAGAAGATTTGTTTGATCCCATATTTATTGAGCAACTTCTCAACATCTTGATTGGCAAAAGGAGTTCCGTTATCTGTGATGATATGCTTAGGAACTACGAATCTGCATATTATGTGCTCTTTGATGAAGGCGGCAATCGTAACTCCAGTGGTGCTTCGAAGAGGAATAGCTTCGACCCACTTGGTGAATTACTCTGTCGCAGTGATGATGTATTCATGTTTTTTTGAAGATGCTGGATTGATCTTCCCAATGATATCTAGTCCCCAGCTGTAGAAAGGCCACGGACTATTCACATAATTCAATGGGAGACAAGGAGTGTGGATGAGATTACCATGAGTTTGGCATTGGTGACACCTATGAACGTGTGCGGATGCATCATCTTCCATGGTTGGCCAATAATATTTCTCATGAATTTGAAGAAATAGTTTCCTCTTTCCTTGATGTTCTCCATCATGTACTTCTTTCAGGGTTGTAGGGATTTCATGTTCGGCTAAACACCTTAGTAAATTTCCACCAAAGATTTTGCGGTATAAGATCCCATCGAGATAGACAAATCTCTTAGCTTTCTGGATGAGTTTGACTGCTTGCTTCTTTTCCAGTGGTAGTTCGTTGTCCCGGAGGTATTTGATGTAAGGCTCCCTCCAGTCCCCAGTGTGGTGGATTGTCAAAACCTCTAAGTGATGAGGAGGTGTTTGGCAATCAGGACAAGATCCTTGTAAAGCTCTTGACTGAGTCTCCATGGATGGTCAGTAGTATCCCATTCTTTGAAGCTTTCTGTAAAGTGTTACCACTAACGTTTTCCCACAGACATCCTCATGTATGTGCTTGAGCTGTTCTTCCGCTTCCTCGCTCCCAACACATCGTGATAGAGATCCATCAGGGCTTCGATAGTATATCCCTCCATGAAGCAATAAGTAGTTCTTCAATTCATTGAGGCTGACTTGGCCTTCTGAAATAGAGCTGCTCAATTCATAAAATGATGGGTGCTCGCCAATCGTTCGCTGGAATGTCTTCGATCTGAGCGAGCCAAGTTGATGATACCGTACGTCTCTGTACAGTGATCGTTTTCTGTGCTCCTTCGAATTGCAGCTTGGAGGCGAGAGTTGATAGGCAATCAGCATGCCCATTGTTAGTCCGTCCAGTATGGACAATCGTTGCGTCAATAAAATAGGTCAACAGTCGCTGAGCTTCGGTTCTGAATGGAGCAAGTGTGATTTATTTGAGAGAATACGTTCCATTCATCTGGTTGACCAATAATTTTGAATCTCCCCTTATCTCGAGGTGTGTTGCTCCTGCTTGCTTGGCCAAGGATAATCCTAATAGGAAGGCTTTATATTCCGCTGAGTTGTTGGTGCAGTGGAAATCCAACTTGAACGAATGTGAGAAAACTTCACCAGATGGAGACACCAGCACTATGCCCGCTCCTCCGGTGTCACTACTAGGGGTGGTAGATCCATCAAAGTATAGAAGCCATGTTTCTTCCTTGATGACCAAGATGTCTGGGAATTCGCCGGGTACTTCTTCATGTAGTGTTGTTGTGTCTTCCCCTGGAAAAGCGGAGAGCAAGTCTGCGACCGCTTGAACTTTGATGGATTTAGGTGGCGTTCAAGCTATGTTAAATTCTGACATCTGGAGTAGCCACTTCGCTGGTCTTCCTATCAAGGCTGGCTTTTATAGCAAGAACTTTATGGGATCAGCTTTGGAGATGAGTACGACCCTGTTAGATAGTAAGTAATGTCTGAACTTCTGGATTGCATGTACCAATGCTAGGCATGCCCTTTCGGCCTTTGGATATCAGATTTGAGCAACTCTCATTGTGCGGATGAAGTAGTAAATCGGTCGTTCGACGCCTTCGTCGTCTTCCTGAGCGAGGAGTGCGCCGATGGCGACGTCACTGGAGGTTGTGTAAAGAATCAGAGCTCGTACCTGCACTAGATACCTCATGACGGCCGGTGAAAATAATATCTGTTGTATTTTATGGGAAGCTTCTTGTTGAACAGCTGTCCAGGTGAAGCTTGCTCCTTTCTTCAGCAAAGGGGTGAACGAAGCAATGAGTTGATCTAATCCAGGAATGAAGCGTCGAATGTAATTTACCTTGCCCATAAATCTCCGTAGTTCCTTCACGGTATGTGGAGGAGGCATGGTGGTAATAGATTTTGCCTTGTCTGGTTCGACTTTGATCCCTTCAGCCGTGACCAGGAATCCTAAGAATTTTCCGGATGAAACTCCGAATGCGCACTTTAGAGGATTCATTTTTAGTTTGTATTCTATGCACCTTTCAAACACCTGCCTTAGAACTTCGAAATGAGATGCTTGAGTATTCGATTTTACCACCACATCATCAACATAGTCTTCTACTTGCTTGTGCATCATGTCGTGGAATATGGCAGTCATGGCTCGTTGATAGGTGGCACCAACATTCTTTAATCCAAAGGGCATCACAGTGTAGTGAAAATTCCCAATGGGAGTACGGAACGCAGTCTTGTTGGCGTCATGTTCATACATCTTGATCTGGTTGTACCCACTATAGCCATCCATAAATGAGAACATACCGTGACCACTGGTTGCATCGACGATCATGTCAATGTTGGGTAGAGGAAAATAATCATTTGGAAAACATTTATTCAAGTTCCTGAAGTCGACACAACATCTGATTTGACCATTTTTCTTCTTAACAGGTACCACATTTTCTAGCCACGTTGGATGAAGAATAGGTTTAATGAACCCTGCTGCCAACAGTTTCTGGATTTTGACCTTGATTTTCTCCTCGACTTCGTGTCTAAATTGTCTAGGCGGTTGTTTGACATCTTTGGAACCAGGGACGATGTGCAGGTGATGGGTGACAAGTTTGTCATCCAGACCCGACATTTCCTCGTACGTCCTGGCGAAGACATCTTGATATTCTTTCAATAATTTTACCAGCTCGGTCCGCTCCTCTGGTGATAGCGCTGAACTGATTAGGATTGACCTTGTATCGTCTTCAGTCCCAATGTTGATTGTTTCAATATCGTCAGTGGTAGAGTCAGTTCCGTCCTGTAGTTGTCGTGGGGCATCTTGGACTTCTTCTTCAAGTGATTGATCACTCTGACACGATTCTTCATGACGGGGAGACTTTTCATCGTTCTCCCCGATTAATTGCTAATATTTCCGTCAGCGATAAATGACTCTCCCTTCTACGTCTCGATCGGTGGTGAAGTTTGTCCCTGGAGTTGAGACTTGATTATTATGGCGTTTAGTCGGTGTAGTAGGTGACTTGATCATGTTAGCAGCTGAGGATGAAGGATCGTTATCAGACTTTCTCGATAGTCTTCCAGCTTGGAAGTGGAGTACTGTGAATCCTGATTGGAGGTTCCGGGACGCCTTTTTGAGATTCAAGGAACTCAGTATCATAGACGGGAGCATAAGGAGATGATGAAGCCGGAATGCGAACGATCTTGTTGTCGAGCAGGGCCTTCATGCATTGATGGTATGTTGAAGGAACCACCTTGTTATCATGGAGCCATGGGCGTCCCAGTATTTTATGGTAGTCAGGTTCTTGCTCGATCACATGAAACTTCGCTTTCGATCGAATCAGCCCCACCCTTAAATCTATGTATGCATATCCATATGTATGGCTTTGACTTCCTTCAAATCCTTTCATTAGGATGGGATAGCGAACGATTTTACCTTGTGGGAACCTGGCCATCCTGAGAGTCTTCACAGTGACAATGTTGGTAGATGCACCGGTGTCAACAAGAGCTCTTCTAAATTCGGTGCCTTTGATGAAACCAGTGACATACAATGCTCGGTTGTGTCCTTCATCCGTCATGCGATCTTCTTCTCCAAAAGAGATGTTGCCGATCGAATGCCCAGGCACTAGGGAGACTTCTTCAACTGATGGTGTTGGTGGCGTTATTTGCACGCTGGATGATATCTGGTTGAGTGCTGAAAATGTGTCTGTGCGTTGATCCCTGGAGAAGTGCAGGAGTTCACATAGATTTTCGATCAAATGTGTGACCTCTTGTTCCACGGGCTTCTTGTATGTGGTGAAGCTGTTGATTTGAGGGTCAGATGACGCTTTAGTCCCCGGTGTTGAGACTTCTGGAGCGGAGGTACCGCCTAACTCGGATGTTAATTTGATGAGAAAGTCGAGGATGTGGTTTATCGTCTCCTTCATCAGGTCCATGTTCCTGGTATGGACCTCTAGGATTTGAGCCAACTCTGCCAAAGTCAGGATCCCTCTGCCTTCCATGCCGCCAGGTGTAACATGAGGAATGTTGCCGTTTGAAATATTCTGATCTGAATTAGTTGAATTAGTCCTAAGACCAACCATCTTGTGAGATTGTTAGATTGCAACCGAGAGATTAATCTCCCACTGTGGCCGCCAATCTGTAGATGGGGAAAAACGATTTGCTGGTTTTTAAGGAATTGAGGAGACGACCGTACGGAGGAGACTCCTCGAACCGAGCGAAATGTTAAACCTCACACAGATGCACCGCTGCAAAGGGGGTCCTTTAGATTCGAGAGATCAATATGTAGTACTCCGGCCTAAATCAAGACAATGACCGTTCCAGAGTAAATTCGGTCACAAGAGAGGATGGGTTGATCTGTAGGAGGGAAGCTGAGAAATGTGTGGAATCAATGGTAATCAAAGATTGTGGGTGTGTGAATTCTGAATATGATAAGCTCTGAATGATTGAAATTGCTCAATTGAGAGTAGTTGCTAAATTGATGAGTTGATGATCTCGTGTTGTCAGTTTGACGTGAGATTGATGATACTGATGATACTGATTCAATCATGATTCAGAGACTTATTTATATTGCTGGAATTTTAGACACCATGATCCCATGAAGTATGACAGCTGATGGAATCAAGGAGTGGGGAAATGGAGATCGTGTTTGAAACTAGTTGCTCAACATGTGGAGACTTGGTCGATTTTCCACCCACTAACTCGTGGATTCCTTCAACTGATTGCACGAATTGCTCACATTCCATCGTGTGTTTGAACACACGTGCCGTAGACCACCAGACCAAAACCATAAGTGATATCCCCCCAAGTGACACGATTGACGTCTCGTGGTTTGTTAGTCAATTGATGACTTCGTGGTTTGAGGGACGATGAGTCCATGTAGTCGTTGTGTTGAACATGATGTTTTGAAACTCGTGAATTGTACATGTCATGAGACAGAGGTATAGTTCTTACGATGAAGTGAGCAAGTATTGCTCATTCGGTGGATCGTTGAATATTGATTGTTGAACCAATATTCCTTGGTTTGAACAAATATTTATCATCTGAGCAAGTGTTGCTCATGTGATGAATTGTTGAATATTTGATCGTCTGAGCATGTGTTGCTCGTCTGGTGGATTATTGGCAGCGTACCAAAAATATTAATTAGAATACTGGTCGTTGAACCGAGCATAATTAACAAAATTAATGACCATGAGGTCGTCATAAAATTATTAAGGTTAGAATCTGGAATGATGATCCTTGGATTCAGAAACCCTAATTTGATCAATTGATGATCAATTCATGGTTCGTCAGAATTTCAACCATGGGACGAAGGAGGGAGCGACTACATGGGACCGTGTATTAATCATGTAGTGTCCATATGCTCATGTGAGCAAATACGAAGAACTCCTGAAGAGTTGACGATTTGTTGGTGAAAGAATGATTAAATGCTGGTTTAATCATTTATTCGAAAATGCTCGTCTGAGCCTTAGGTGAGAAAACCTAATTAATTATGACGAGGCGAGGGTCCGACCATGGAGTCATGAAACCGACCCTGGGTTGTCCCGTGACCTCCTGACGATCACTTCATGAAAATCCAAAGTGTTTGGGAGAGTTTTGGACCTAATACGAGCAATTGTGCAAATTAGGTCAAAACTGTGAAAATTGATGGGACCGGCTTCCGTGAGACAAAGAGCCAATCTTGGTCGGTCAAGATAGCATTCTCATGTCCCCAAGTCTTCCGCGTCTCAGTCCTGAGAATTTTGATATTTTCTGGCGTGCAATTGAGCCTCCATTCGAGAAAATATGCCAAAATTAGGGTTTCGACGAAACTGAGGAAAACACTATGAGATGATGAAAAATAATTATAAAATAAATGAGGAGGTGTGGTACCGCCGTGGTCAAGGCATGGTCGGCCGGTCATGACCATGGTCTCGTGGTGCGTTTTTCTTAATTTTATAATATTTTGATGATTTTATGAAAAATTCATGAATTTTGAGAAATTTGATGAATTTTGGGAGTTTCCATGAATTGAAGGAGTTTTCATGAGTTCAAGGAAGCAAAAGATATTAAAATAATAAAACAAGGGCGTGTGGGACCGGCTAGGGCCCTGTCCCACGAGTTTTCCTAATTTTTTAATATTTTTAGGTATTTTGATGATTTGAGGGAATTTTTCCTAATTTGAGAGAAATACCGTGAAATCAAGGAATTTGATGAATTCAAGGAAAACTAATAATAAAATAATGAAACAAAGGGGCGTATGGGACCGGCTAGGGCACGACCGGCCGTCCAAGGCCCGGTCCCACAAGTTTTCATAATTTATTTTATTTTATTATTATTTGATGATTTGTGCAAAAATACCATGAAATCAAGGAGTTTTTCATGAAATTAGAGAAATAATAATAATAATAAAAAAATAATAAGGAACCGTGGGTGTGGGGCCAGTTGGCCAATGGTCACGCTCCACACTCCTTATTATTTTGATATTATTTTATATTATTTTTTGGATTTATGGAAGTACCATGAAACCGAGGAGTTTCCCCAAGACGAAGGAGATTTGATAAAATGAGAGAATTTTCATCAAATCATGGAAAATAATAAAAATGCATTAAAAATATAAAACTGGCGTGGGATTGACCACGACACGGTCGGTCGGTCGTGTGTCCGTGCTCCCAGCACCCTGGTCAATATTTTTAATTATTTATTATTTTCTTCCCTATTTTGCATAGGTTCATCGTTTCGTTGTATTTTTGAAATACTCGTTCGTGCGGTGACTGTTAGTGTATCGTCGTTGAATACACCTTCACCATTTGAATCGGGACTTACTTAGAGGTAGCTCAGACGCCCGGTTGTTGATTATTTATTACTAATTGTGGAATTTAGTAGAGAATAATTCACAAAACTGAGTAATAAGATGTTTATTATTAATTCATAGGATCAACTGAGGATTCGACTACGAATTCAGAATAATAAAGTGAGCATTACCATTCCATGGGATCGTATATTCGACCATAAAATCGGAGTAATTAAGGTTTATCTATTACCATTTATGAGACCAGTTGTGGATTCGATCATGAAATCGGAGTAATGAGATAATATTGTTATTCTATGAGATCAAGCTGTGGATTCGATCATAGAATCAGAACAATTGTTATTGTCATTCCATGGGACCAGTCGTGGATTCGACCATGGAATAGGAGCGATTGTAATCAGGAATAATTAACTTTGTGGCTCTATACTAGCAGAGCAAGCTGTCTAGGAGCATTAATTATCCTGATACGAGCTTGCCGGTAAGTCATATCCTTTATATAGTCAGGGTAAACTTGTTGTTTGTTCCTGAAGACGTTATCGCTCTATACTAGCAGAACAAGCTGTTTAGGAGCCGTCCATCTCGTGATGATATATATAAATAATCATTGAAAGTATTCAGTATTCATGAGATATGCCGTTGTCCAGTCGTGAGATTATATATCTACATGTACTCTGAGAGAAAGTACTCTCCGTTGAGAATTCGATGAGAGACCCGTGTCTTGATACTCACGTCTGATTGCTGAATCAGAGCTTCGTATAATTATGAGTTTAAGAATTTAGCCTTTGTCGAAAATCCACCATCTACATCAAGGAATTTTCATAATTTGAGAGAAATAATAAAATAATGGACACGTGAGGTGTGGGACCGGCCACGGCCAAGACATGGCCGGCTGGTGGTCGGTCCCGCGACACCTTTCCCTAATTTTATTATTTTTTGATAAAATCATGTGATTTAGATAATTTCTCTGAAATAAAGGAAATTTGCTCGAACGAGAGGATTTTCATGAGATCGTGAAAATAGTAAAAATATGGAAAATATAAAATTGGGCGCGGGACTAGTCACGGCATGACTGGCCGGCTGGTGAGCCTAGTCCCCTGGCGCTTTTGTTTAATATTTATTATTATTATTTTCCCTTCCTATTTTGCATAGGTTCCTCGTTCGTTCGTATTTTTGAAATGCTCGTTCGCGCATTCAAAATGCTGGCATGTGCACTATCTGTTAATTACACTTGCACCATTTTTTTCAGGGCTTATTCGATGCTCAGATGCCTGTTCCGTTGAATATTTATTACTAACCTGTGGAATTCTGCTGGGAAGAACCACAGATTGAAGTAACGAAATATAACGAGGAATCGTAGAATATTGCTGAATATTCATGCGATTAATTGACGACTCGTAGAATATTGCTGGATATTCAAACGATGGCTCGTAGAATATTGCTGGATATTCAGACGATTTAAGATAATTAATTGATGGCTCTATACTAGAAGGGCTTCCTGTCTAGGAGCATTAATTATCTGAGGGTTGAGCAATATTAACTTGCTAGAGTTTCATATTCTTCTTGCATAGTCGGGGAAAATCTGGTTACATCCCGAAGACGTTGTCGCTCTATACTAGCAGACATGCTGTCTAGGAGCCGCCCAATCTTTCGATTCTATACAGTATGAGATGTGCCATGGCCTCAGCTGAGAGACTGCACATCTTCATCTTCTCTGAGAGACTTTCTCCATCAGAGGTGGCATGATATTTCATGCACAAAGACATGAGTCTCGATACTCATCCGATTGCCGGATCCGGAGTAATTACTGAAATTGTTCAGTATTCATGAGATGTGTCGTGGACTCAGCTGAGAGACTACACACCTACACGTACTCTGAGAGACAGCCTTCTCAGTCAGAGATTTATGACATGAGCTTTCATGCTTTAATGAGAGACATGAGTCTCAATACTCATCCGGTTGCCGAATCTGGTGTATAGTTTTACAATTCTACCCTTTGTCGAAAATCCACCATCTAAACATGGGCGTTAATTTTGGTGGGACCGACCAGGCATGCGTGGAGACGGTCCGCCGGCGTGCATGCCAATACCTCTCGGTCCTATAAAGATTCGATCTAGGCCAATCAATTTGAGTAAGCCCCATAAAATGGTGCAAGTGTATGATGCACGAACGAGCATTCGAAAATATGGACAAATGAGGAATCCTACACAAAACATGAGAGAAAAATAATAACATGAAAATAATGAGAAGCGCCCATGGGCCGGGCCCACCGGCCGGCCGACCGTGCCTTAGCCGTGGCCGGTCCCATGTCTCTTCCATTATTTTTCATTATTTTTGTTATTTTCATGAACTTATGAAAACTCCTTTATTCTAGCAATTTTCCTTGTTTGAGCAAGACTCATGGCTTCTCCATATTTTCACGGAATCATGAAAAATAATATAAAATTAGGAAAAATGTCGCGGGACCGGGCTCCTAGTCGGCCGGCCATGCCTTGGCCGTGGTCGGTCCCACACTTTCCAAACCCTTATTTTATTATTATTATTTCCCTAATTTGATGAAATTCCTCAGTTTCAACAAAACTCATGGTTTCTCCATAGTTTCACGGTTTCATGAAAAATAATGTTATAAAATAGGGAAAGGTGTCGTGGGACCGCGCAACTTGGCCGGCCCGCCATGCCCTAGTCGTGGCCTAATCCCTATTCTTTCATAAATATTATTTCCCTCATCTCATGAAACTCCTCAGTTTGAGCAAAAATCATGATTTTTTTATATTTTCTCAAATATTGCTCAAACCATGAAAAGGCCAAAAGTCAACACGGTCACACGACCAACTAGGCTACCCATGGAAAATATTAAAATACCATTATTTTAATGTTTACAAAATATTGATCAAATGAGCACACATGCTCATTCGAGCAAAAAATCAAGAATTTCAGTCAAGTTAAAACTCTTCTGAAAATCTACAATGTTGCTCAAACGCATATCAGAAAATATCAAAACTCTCAGGACTGAGACACATAAATTATGGTGACACGGGCATGCCTCCTTGACCGACCAAGTCCGTACCTAGGGCTTGCAAAGAGCCGGTCCCACACGTTTTCATAATTTTGACCTAATTTGCTCAATTGCTCATATTGGGTCCAAACTCTTTTCAACCAACTTGGAGTTTGCTCAAACGACCACCAGCTGGTCCCATGACCACCAAGGGCCGGTCTCATGCCCTCTTGGTCGGTCCTCACTCTTCCATAATTAGGTTTTATCACCTAATGCTCAATCGATCACTATTTCAATAAATGATGAAACCGACATTTTATCATCATTCTTTCACCAACTGATCAGGATCTTGGTGCACACTCACTTGAGCACTTGGACACCACATGGACGTCCATCATTCCATGTGGTCGATCTCTCCTATTTTCAACAATTCATCAATTAACGAATGATTGATCAAAAGTTAGGGTTTCGAACAAACGTTTCACGAATTCAACATTTTGAGCAAGTTCAAACACTAACAAATTTATGTTGATCCAGCAATCAACATCTGGATTAATTATATAATATTCGGTAGTCTACGAATATTTTAATTAATATTTTATTGGGTCATAATTCGTCGAATTGAGCAACACTTTCTCAGTTGCTCGAATATTAATCCAATTATCAATGTTCAATAACTTATCAGTAATTCGTCGAATTGGGAAATACTTGCTCAGTTGCTCGAATATTGATCCAACTATCAATATTCAATAACTTATCAGTAATTGCTCAGTTGCTCGAATATTGATCCAACTATCAATATTCAGTAACTTATCAGTAATTCGTCGAATTGAGCAATACTTACTCAGTTGCTCGAATATTGATCCAACTATCAATATTCAGTAATTTATTAGTAATTCGTCGAATTGAGCAATACTTGCTCAGTTGCTCAAATATTGATCCAACTATCGATATTCAATAATTCGTCGAATCAATGAATCCTTGAGCATTCTTCACTCATGCTCAATTCAACAAAACCTAGATTCATTGTCTAAACAGTCAACAACTGACTAATAAAATATATGTCTGTCATGCAGACTCCACGATTCGTGAGACACTAATCACGTCACGTGGGGGGTATCACTTAGGGTTTTGGTCTGGCAGCCTACGGCACGTGGATACATCCACGATGAGAAGTGTGAGTAAGTCGTGCAAACGGTTGAAGGAGTTAGCAAAGTAGTGGGTGGACGGTTAACCAAGTCTCCGCACGACCTGGAACTAGTTTTCACCACGATTCCCACTTTCCGACTCTTACACTCAAGAAACCGTCACACTTACAGGGGATCAAGATGTTTACTATTCTGACAGTATAAATAAGTCTCTGAATCCATGATTGATGGACAACGAACATTCGTCTACACAGAATTTCTCGAGCAATTACTCTCAAGAATTCATCAATATACCAGAACTTATTCGAACTCATCAGTTCATCATTATTGCAGAAACCTTCAACACATCCACAATCCTTGATCATCATTGATCCCATAAAATTCTCAGCTTCCCTCCTACAGATCAACCCATTTCCCTCTTTTCGACCGAATTGACTCTGGAATGGCCACTGACTTGGTTTAGGCCGGAGTCTTACAGATTGATCTCTCGAATCTAATCACTCCCTTTGCAGTGTATCTGTGTGAGGTTGAACAATTTTCTCAGTTGAGGAGTCTCGACAACACGCTCGTCTCTTCAATTCCCTGAAAAACCATCAACTCGTTTTCCCCCATCTACAACGACTTTTGTCTCAATATAGGAGATGGAGTAGAAATAGACTTTCCAAGTTATAGATGAGTTTCAGTCTCCACATACCTTTTGTTGATGAAGTTCCACAAGATCTCCTTAGTAGTTCTTCGTCTTCAATTGATGAACGTCGTGAAGTCTAATGCTCAACTACACAATCTATCCTAGTCCGAGACATTACTATAAGTAGACTAGAAATCAAGACTTATAGTTTTGATCACTAACATTGACAAACAAGCTTGATATATTAACGTTTGCGAGTTCGACCGAGCAGTGCTCTAACAGGTAAGATATAAAAAGTAATCACAAAGCTCTTCGTCTCATTCTTTGTGATTCCACAATAACTTGTTCTATTACCATATAGTTAAGTTATTTTAAGGTGATTGATATTTCTAGGCTGTTCTTCAGGAATATAAGACCGTATTATCAATTGGCTCCTGTTCACCTTGATTTATCAAAAGACGGAATAAACTTCATAGGTATTTCTGTGGAAGACAGATTTATCTATCAGAATAGACTTTTCTGTGGGAGACAGATTTGTTTATCAAGTCTTCGACTTTGGGTCGTAGCAACTCTTAGTTGTGGGTGATATCATCGAAGAGAATCAAGTATGTGGAGTCCTGCTGGGATTAAGAGGCGTAAGGAACGCGACTGTACCTTAATCGGTGTGAGACTTGGTTAGGGCTAAACTACTTTCCCGTCCGAAGTTAACTTGTAGTAGGCTAGTGTCTGTAGCGGCTTAATACATTGTGGTGTTCAAATATGGACTGGGTCCCGGGGTTTTTCTCCATTTGCGGTTTCCTCGTTAGCAAAACTTCTGGTGTCTGTGTTATTTGTTTTGCGCATTATATTTGTTTATATAATTGAAATATCACAGGTTGTGCATAGTTCAATCAATTAGTAAATACAACCTTTGGTTGTTGATTGAAATTGATTGACACTTGAACATTGGTCTTTGGTACCGTTCAAGTTATTTCTCATAATAATTAGACTCACGGATTTGTGCATAGTTCAATCAATTGGTAAATCCAACCTTTGGTTGTTCATTGAAATTGATTGACACTTGAACATTGGTCTTCGATACCGTTCAAGTTATTTCTCATAATAATTAGGCTCACGGATTTGTATCTGTTTGATTTGCAGATTACATTGAGAAACATAGATATAACTCTTGGATATATTTCCTTGATTGAGTCTAACTGTCTAGTTGATTCTCTCGGAATTATATTGGAGTTACTCCATACATATTGCCGAACGAAATTTTGGGTGTGGTTGTTAGACCCCCGCTTTTTCAATTGGCATCAGAGCAGGCAAACACATTTACGAACTCATAAGTCTGTGTTTCTAGCAATCTAACTCTATGGACAGAAGCGTTATCTCTATAAACGTACCGCAGTTTTCGATGGCTCAAATTACTTATGGTGGAAAAGTGTTATGCGTGACTTTTTCCAATCACGTGATTTTTAATCCTGGGTTTATGTTGTTAATGGTTATAATCCTCCATTGGTTACAGTAGACGTTGTAACAATTGCAAAAGGATATTGGTAGGTATGATCCTGACGAAATTCTTGCTGCAAAGAAAAATTATGACGGCTTAAATGCTATCATACATACCATTACCCCAGATTTTCAACACCATGTGACTACGTGCACTCAGTCTAAAGATGCTTGGGATATCTTAGAAACCGTATTTGAAGGGAATACCTCTGAAAAGGAATCTAGGCTTCAAAACCTAAATTCCGATTGGGAAAACCTTCGTATGGAAGATGAAGATTCATTTGATGAGTTTAATCACAAAGTGTCTGTATTTGTTAATGAATCTTTTGCATTGGGTAAGACTATTCCTGAAAAGGACATTGTGATGAAAATTCTCAAATCGTTGCCAGCTAGATACGATTCTAAGAAACATGCCATCGTTGAAGGAAATAACCTTGATACACTTTCCAGAAATACTCTTGTTGGGAAGTTAAAGATCTTTGATCATGAGCATATATCCAAACCTAGAAAGGATATTTCTTTGAAAGCACAAAAGAACACTAAATTGCTTGACAAAAGTAAAAGTGTTGGAAACTCTGTTGTTGATCCTATTAAGACTGATTCATCAGATGAAGATCTTGAAAACTCAGTCTCACTGATCACAAGACAGTTTAGAGATCTTCTTTTGAAAAGAATTAAACGGTTCATCAGAGATAAACCTAGGTCATCAGTCAAACCTCATGACCGTGCCCCTCCTAAAAACAGAGACACCGTCGATACTGATGATGAGGATATGCCACAGTGCTTCAAGTGTAAAGGTTTTTGTCATTTTGCTAATGAGTGTCCAAATCGTAGAAAATACACTGGGAACAAAGGTCTTGCTGCAACTCTTGATGAAATGTCTGATCACTATGTTTCAAATGAAGATGAAAAATCAAGTGTTGCACTTCTTTGTGAAAATATTGATTTTAATCAATGTAGAAATACGTACATCAATCTTGATATTCTTCCTAGAGAAACTTCTTCAACCACTTTGGAGGATAAAATGGATTTTTCCCTCTCTACTGAAAAATTCTATCTCACATGTTTAAGATACCTAAATTTGTTTAGCAGCATGCTCAGCTATGGTGTCCGAACCGTCCTCCACATTGACATGTTCTTATTGTACTTTTAAGGGTCATGAACTCTCTAAGTGTTTCAAGTACAAACATAAAATAAGATATGTCAACAAACTTCAACGGAGAGCAAATCGGTTATCAAACAAGCTCAAACTTGTTCAGAAGTCGAATTCATCTGAGGTATGTAAACTCAACACTTCTCCGAAGAAGTTAATTTCTAAAGGAAAAGATAGAGCTCTTCAAAATAGAACAAGGTCTAAACAATCTACTAAAAAGGGTATTAAGAATTCCGTACAAGAATTGTATGGTGGACAAATTATTGTTCACCCCAACACAGCTTAATTGTATTGAAGGTGCATCTTGTCTCATGTGCCTGGTCAAAGAGACAAGAGTTGAGCACAAATCAGGGTTTAGGAAAAGAAAATTTTTGTTTTATTTTTCTTTTTGTTTTCTGGAATTCTATTGATCTTTTCATATCATAAATTAGTATTGAAAAGGTTTTCCCTTTTTATTCATTGAAAGAGGGTTGAAATCGACAATTCTACCTTCTTTAGGGTTAAAAGTTGGTCATACGTGAATCCTACTTTGTATATAGGTTCTGTAACCCTACATTCCTTTTTCCTTCCCTGAAAACTCTTTTTATCATAGGATTGCTTGTAGAGCTTGAATTTCTCTGACAATTCCATATTTGAATGGAGACTCCAAGCATCATATCTTCTGATGGAAAAGATGTTAGGATAATTGTTAAGCAATCAATCATGAAGGAAAAAGATAAATCTCTTTCCTCTACAACTTTGAAGAGAAAAAGGAAGAATATGAAGAAACCAAGGGTTATCCCCTTGTTTATGGGTGAATACTATTTCTGCCGGTTTTGGTAATTCGGGGTGTGTGGATGAGAAATGAATCTAAACCCTAAACAAATGCACTTCACGGGAGTGCTTGTGATTCGAGAAATCAATCTGTACAACTTGGCCTAAACCAGAAATGGCCGTTCCAGACTTGCTTCGGTCACAAAGTGAAGGAGATGGGGTTGATCTTAGGGAGGGAAGCGAAGAAGGTGTTGAGATTGTGGAGGTGTTGGATGTTTATGACTTGTATCAGAAAGCTGAACTGGCTTGCAGGATGTAAGCTATCAGTTCTGGTGTTTGGATATGGTTGTATCAACACTTGGTTTCTGTTGTCTTGTGTTGTTTTGAAATAGGGAGGAGAACCTATTTATACAAGTCATTGATCCTTACCCACGTCTCTTATGGGAAGTGGAGAAAGTAGAGTGATGGAGTAGTGGAGTTGCGTATGTTAGTGTCACATGATTAGTCTTGCCCACTTCTCCCATCATCGCTAACCGTCCATGTCTTCCTGACACGTTCTTGTGATGGCGCGTTGTGCGCTGCACGTTGTAAACCGCCAGACCAATACCCCAGTATGTATCCCCACAGTTTATGACATGATTAATGTCTCGAATGTGTGGATCGTGGGACCCACAAAAGGTAGCATGTGATGCTAGATTAAATAACTAAGTTATTTAGGAAGTCGATATTTGTGAAATATCGTGTGTATTCTATGCAGGTAACACATCGAATATAATCAGCATGTGTGAAGCATCGCTGTTTTAAGGTTTAACGGAGTAAGTCACGATTAAGCGTCTTAAAATAGATGCATGTCTAGCCATCTTCGAGTGATCGTTTGGAGGCTGTACAGGTAAGTCCTGACTTGGCCGATCACTTTGTGTGGAAGAGTGGTGGACGGTGATCGTGGTGATGCCTCACTGGTAACCTAACTCCTGTCTTAGGTTGTCCGTCCAAGCTGGTGAAGTTGGACGGACGAGATAGATTGCGACCCACATCTGCGACCGTTGGATTAGGGTTTAGGAGGTGCTCAAAAACCAACCTTTAGCTTGGTTGAATCCAAGCATGGGAGACATATTTGGCAGGGACGATCGGGCATGCGTGTAGACGGCATGCTGGTGTAGGCGCATATACCTCACTGCTTCATGAAGGTGCAATCTAGACCACTGAATTTGTCAGGCAAAGAGGAATGGCTGAGATTGATTTGTGACAGAAATCTCATGCCGCAAATGCCGCGCGTCATGCCTACTTCGGGCACGCGTTTTGAGACGACCAAGCCTGGTCGGTCTTGGCCGATCAGTCAGGCGTGCAGATGACGGGCTGGTGTACACCTCCATACCTCATTGTCCCATAGAAACGTGATCTAAGCCACTCAATTTGTCCGGCGAAGTTGAGTGGTCGAGATTTGTTTGCGATTGGGAAGTGTGACCACGCCAAGTTTGGACGTGCGAATCGAGGAAACCAGCTACGGTATGCCTTTGCCTAACCGGTTATTGGATAATATACACCGTCCAACCATGCTGGTGAAGTTGGACGGTCGTGATTAATTTGAGACTGCCGTAGGTGGTCTTGTGCGCAAAAGCTTTTCCAAGCTGCTCCACACCAGTCTGGATATCCCATTATGGGCTGGCGTTTGGTGATTATTTTGTCAGGCGTGACTTTGCACCTATGTGGACGACTTGCGTGGTCGTGATTATTTGCAAGACTGACGTACACAGTCTAGATGCTCGATCGGGTTAGTATAACACTCCGAGAACTGCAGCATGTACGGGTATTTCGTATATGCTTCATTATTAACGCTTGGAGATTCGTGTTGCTCTGTTGAGAGCAACACTCAGTCGTCATGTCGCACCAATAATGAGAGTGGAGCAGTACAGGAAATACATGGCTGTTCATGCATTAATTGATAATGCTATAAGTTTATAGTGAGGAAATATTCGCCATTTTATCAGTGGATTTATCCTTTGCAGGATGTTAGCGCATAATTTAGGCCTTTACAATTTTAGCCTTTAATTAAAATCCACCATCAACATTAAGTCCCCTTCCTAGAACATAATGGTTACACTATTGTGGGTTAGGCATGAGATGGTGACATACTTATGTGAGAAAGACATGATAAAGAAAGTTTACCCGGAAGAACTTTGACCGACCACTAGTAGTTGTCCATGTAAACGCCGCCGTTCAAGCATGGAATCCTTTGGTGGGACCGGTTTCCTTCCTTGGGTGCTTGAATCAAAAGAGGAATCCAATCAAAAGAGGAATCCTTGTTCTATTGGGATTCTCCCAATTATTTGTTTATAAAAGGGACCGACCCTTTTTCTTTCCTCACGATTTTTTTTTTGTGTGTGTGGAGCTCCCTCCCGTGATCTTCACAGCCGTCGATCACGCCGCCGCCAACGTTGCCGCCGGAGCTTGCCGTCGCCGCCGCCGTTCGTCTGTCCGCAGCAAGGTAAGCTTCCCGTTTTCTTTTTTGAAGGTAAAACCCTAGTTTTTTAGGTAAACCTCTTTTGCAAGACATATCATGATTAGTTCCTCACCGAAGTTGATAGAAAAACCGCTGATATTGCTAGGATTGCTTAGTAAACAAGCCGTGAATCCATGAATATGTTGTTTTTTTGCCTCTTTTTCCATTGTTGCATGCAAAACCTAGATTTTAGGTTATAGCTTGGAAAAAAAACCTTTGGATTGAATTTCGTAGACACGACTCCCATGAATAAAGAAAACTGTGTTATAATACGTGCAAATGAATGTGGGCCCCACCATATATGCTCGGTTGAACGTGAGTCCCACTATGTACGCCTGATTGAACATCGACCCTATACCAGCTTCGTGACCTTGACCGGCCTTGCTTGCTGACGTGGCCCAATACCAGACTTGTAACCTTGATCGGCTTTGACCAATACCGGACTGATGTGACCCAATACCTTCCTACTTGCGTGACATGATAGTCTTGCTTGCGTGATGGGATTCTAGCCTTGTAATCTCGACCGGCTTCGTGGACTTTACTAACACCGGCCTCGTTTGCTGACGTGGCTCAATACCAGCCTTGCTTGTATGATTGTCCCAGCCTTGTGTACTCCAACTTGAATGTGTGTTCCGTCGTGTGTGACTATACATCCTATGCATTTTCATACAAGTACTGACTCTCTTGCCTTTTGTAGGATAAACAAAAAGACTCATGTTGAAATGTCTTCTGGGGATAACGCTGGTGCCAAGTCAGTGAGCGTTGACAACTTCAAAAATATGCCGAATAAAGATGATGAGTTGTTCACCATGCCTTTTACGAACATTAGAATACATCCTTCTCACAAGATAGTCCTGCTCTCTGGTTCAGAAAATATGGAAGCTGATCCATTCTCTTCTTCAGCACTTGTGATGAGGTTCTTTCTTCGGAGAAATGAATATCCGCCTTCACCTATTGACTTCAAGATTTGTCACACTCCGCTTGCCTCTTACGAAGGATGGATGAGACGCATGCTGAGTAATAAAAAGATTAAGGATAATTTGGTTAAGGCGCAAATCCTTGATGCGGTCATGGCGTCCGCCACTCTTCAGATTAAGAAAGATGTTGCAGGCTTGATCACTTTCATTTCTCGGTGGCGTCCTTCTGCTCATACATCTATATGCATATGGGGAGAGATGACCATTTCTATGGAAATTGTGGTTGCGTTGATGAACCTTCCTGTTGCTGGAAGCTTCTTTTACAAACTTACCGATGCAGAACGTCGGTCTTATAATGCTATACTTTGAAAGGCGGGATAATTCGATGATCTGGAGAATGAGAAGAAAGACACGAAATGCTTTTACACTTGGTGGGTGTCGGAGTGGTCTCTTGCAGATCCGAAACCCGGTCATGAGTTGGAATACGAGCTCAGCGTGATTGCATTCCTGTCTTTGTGGTTATCCAGAGACATATTTGACGACGGTTCTGGAAGGAAGACCATAAGAGGTGACCTCGTCATGTTTGCTATAAAGCTGAAAAAATGTGAGGTCCTTCCCCTAGGTGCCTTGTTTCTTGGATCACTGTATTCTCATATGGACGCCTTAGCGACGGACATGCATGCTTCCAATGGGTATAAGAAGGTGGAGTCTCATATCCACATTGCTATTCTTCAGGCGTTTTTGTGGGAACATTTCAAAAGCTATGCTCATGTTCCTACAATTTCACTCAGCAGTTTGTATGGTGGTTCGAGAATACTTCGTTGGCAGAAGAGACGTCCAAAAACCGGTGTGAAGCTTGTGAATGTCTTCGACAATGTGTCCTCCATAAATTTTCGTCCATGGGGGCCGATCCACCCTTCCATTTTTCAGCCAAAGACTTTTGCTATTGTTCCTGATGTTGTGTTGCGTACTGATGCCGAAACCGCGAGTCTTGGGGAACTTATTTACTTGCGAAGCTGCCTCCGGGATATGTACCGTCTTTATTTGACGAAGAATTTGCCGTGACTTCGTACAATATTAACAGGGCTGCTCGGAAAATGGGATTTGACCAGGGTATTCCATTTCTTCGTCCGTTGAAGGCTCCAAAAGAACTTTTCCCGGACATTCTTAATGCTGACACATTTTCGTCAGTGCAGAGCCTTCCTTTCTTTCCTATCGGAAGAAATACGACGATAAATAGCAGGTATAAGGAATTTTGGAGGGAGAAATTGTTAACCTTACAGAAATTCTCGGAGGAGGTTGTGACAGATTCCCGCGGCGAGCCATCTTCTGACGTCTTGAAGGAGCATCCTCGTTGAAACCACTCCCAGGTAAACAAACCAGAGCTGACGACTGTAGTTCCCAAGAAGGAGTGCGGTCTAAGAAGCAGGCATGTTGTTCGGTGATCCTAAATTCCTCCAATATGCATGTATTTAAATTTCTTTTTGTTTGATCCCTTGGTTTCTTTCTTCCTGAGCAACTTTCACTAAAGGTAATCCTTTGTTGGCGATCAGGAAATATCGAAAGAAAATGCTTTCGCAAGACTGGCTCGTAGTCGTAACGAGAGGTCTGGCGATACTGGTCTTCATGAGAAGTCCGGCGATGTTGGTCTTCATGAGAAGTCTGGCGATGCTTTTAAGGAGAGGTCTGGTGATATTTATCCTCTTCCAAATAATGACAAAGATTGTGCGAGCTCGACTGAAAGGAGTGCCTCCCCAAGTGGTAACCTTAGTGATCTTGTAGACGGGGTCGTGGCGGAAATCAGCACTCAGAGTGAAGTAGACATCAGGAGGAATGTAGGAGAGGAAACATCTGCTATTTTTGAGGAGGCTCCCCATACTGAGCGGGATCCAGCTGTCACGGTGACTTCTTCTGAAAGGATTCTTGCAACTGACAAGGCTCATGTGACTGGTGAAGCATTGGTAATGCAACCTGTTATTCCTGGGGCTATCTGCGATCCTCCCTTCGATGTTTCTCATATAGGTCATGTGTTGGTTGGGGGTTTCAGTGTGCCGGCTCAGTTCGAGGAGTTATACACAGTGATATGGAAGAAGCATGGGAACATTGCTACCACCACAAAGCTCAAGAGTCGTCTTGCATTGGTCAATCGCGTCCAAGAAGCTTTATTTTCTATCCACAGGATGAGCGTCACGACCGGTCGCAGTGTTTCTGAGGAGGTGATTGAAGACTGGAAGTTCCATCGGGACGTGTTTGTGCAGTACGACTTCAACGCTCCTTGGTTCTTCAAAGGGTTCTCTGAAATCCAGGAGCTTCAGAAATTGCAAGACGAAGTCCCTTCTGCAGACTGTATTGCTCGCCAGGAAGAAGAGGTTGAGAAGTTGTCTAAGGAGTTGAAGCTGAAACAGGCCGCACTCCAAAGGATGAAAGCTGCTCTTGCTCAGAAGGATGAGTTGCTGCTGAAGGACTTTCCTTAAAGGATTCGTGTCGCCTACTTGTGTTCTTTAGATGCGTTTTGAGTGATTGTGAGGATTTCCTTTCACAATTTGATTTTAGGTTTTGAACTAATAGGTGGTTGAATTTTGAATTGGTTTAGTTTTTGAGATAGTTTTATGAATGATTGATTTTCTGAAAGATATTATTCTAGAATTTGCGTCTTGGTTATGAATGATTATACATGTCATATGAAATTATAAATATCGTGCGAAAAGGAAAGCATGAAGGGAAACAAACATGGTGTTTGATCATTGAATCTCTTTCTCCATGTGGGATGTCAAGTCCCCAGTAAATTATAAAACTATCCTGCTTGTAAATTGTTTGATAGAACTTACTTGCTCTTTGGAACCTCATTTGCATGAAACTGAAACTTCCCAAGCAACCTCTTCAAGGAAGCCGTACGCATTATTTTCCAGAGAGCGAATGCAACTCCTCTGAGTTAAGTTTCTCCTGAACGATGCGCTTCAAGGCGTTGCATTCACTGGTAGGGTGATGAAGGAATCGATGATAATTGCAATATCTCGGATATATCACTTCTTGATCAGTCGGTTGACGCCATACAAGAGGCAGCTGTACCTCTCCGTCTCGCACCCATGCCTCCAACAGCTCCAAGATCTTCTTCATTGGGAACGGGAAACGAGGATACCTTGAGTCCAGTCTTTCTTGCGTTAGCGAACGTTGTGACGTCTCTCTGTGGTTTTGATGTGGAGTACGTTTTGGAGACGGAGTTGGAAAACCGGTGTGTGTCATCACATCCGCGGCTCGCTTGACTGGATGACGGAATGCGGAAGGCGTCATAATATCATTGCGGGGTGAATGAGTCGAACGCTCCCATCCTCTGCACTCACGTGTTCCTCGATTGATTTCTCCCTCCTCGGGCATTTCTTCACTTGGTTGAAAGGTCGCTGTGGATTGGGAAGTCTTCTGAGCTTCAGCAAAAGTCTTTAGATATAACTCTTCCAGCAATGCTACGTAATCTGCAGGCTCCTTTTCTTTATCCTGCAAACGTTGTGGCATCCTGGACAAGTCTTTTGTTCTGTGGAGTTGTCTCGAGTCTCTGTTGCCAGCTGGACCATGTTGTTCGTCTCTCCTGAGTCCCCTATGGCCACGCACTCTCTCTGCATCTTCACCGGTGAAGGAATGACTTCTAGATAAGGATTCAACGTTTCTTACACCGTTTGGATAAATGCTTGCTGAACCTCCTTGTAATTGAGCTGTTATATCGTTCAAAAGGCGGAATGTTTTGCTATTCCTTCTAGCAATACCATCTTGATTTTCCAGAACATCCTCCAACATTTTAGCCACACTTCCCATGATACCTGAATCATCTATGGTTTCTGAAGAATATAGTGGGCGAGGATACATCGTGAGATGAAGACAATGATGAAAACCAAAATGAATAGGTTAATGATTGGATCGGACCCAAGATCTATCCCATAATTGAGAAGGTTGGAATGAATATTGATAATCCAATTTTGCAACCGAGAGATTAATCTCCCACTGTGGTCGCCAATTGTTTATGGGTGAAAATTATTTCTGCCGGTTTTGGTAATTTGGGGTGTGTGGATGAGAAATGAATCTAAACCCTAAACAAAAGCACTGCACGTGAGTGCTTTATTTTCGAGAAATCAAAATGTACAACTCTGGCCTAAACCAAGAAATGGCCGTTCCAGACTTGCTTCGGTCACAAAGTGAAGGAGATGGGGTTGATCTTAGGGAGGGAAACGAAGAAGGCGTTGAGATTGTGGAGGTGTTGGTTGTTTATGACTTGTATCAGAAAGCTGAACTGACTTGTAGGATGTAAGCTATCATTTCTGGTGTTTGGATACGGTTGTATCAACACTTGGTTTTTGTTGTCTTGTGTTGTTTTGAAATAGGGAGGAGAACCTATTTATACAAGTCATTGAGCCTTACCCACGTCTCTCATGGGAAGTGGAGAAAGTGGAGTGATGGAGTAGTGGAGTTGCGTGTGTTAGTGTCACACGATTAGTCTTGCCCACTTCTGCCATCATCACTAACCGTCCATGTCTTCCTGACACGTTCTTGTGATGGGCGTTGTGCGCTGCACACTGTAAAACGCCAGACCGATACCCCAATATGTATCCCCCCAGTTTGTGAGATGATTAATGTCTCGAGTGTATGGATCGTGGTAACCACAAAAGGTAGCATGTGATGCTAGATTAAATAACTAAGTTATTTAGGAAGTCGATATTTGTGAAATATCGTGTGTATTCTATGCAGGTAATGCATCGAATATAATCAGCATGTGTGAAGCATCGTTGTTTTAAGGCTTAACGGAGTAAGTCACGATTAAGCGTCTTAAAATAGATGCATGTATATTCATTTTCGAGTGATCGTTTGGAGACTGTACAGGTAAGTCCTGACTTGGTCGATCACTTTGTGTGGAAGAGTGGTGGACGGTGATCGTGGTGATGCCTCACTGGTCTCCGAACTCCTGTCTTAGGTTGTCCTTCCAAGCTGGTGAAGTTAGACGGACGAGATGGATTGCGACCCACATCTGCGACCGTTGGATTAGGGTTTAGGAGGTGCTCAAACACCAACCTTTAGCTTGGTCGAATCCAAGCATGGGAGACATATTTGGCAGGGCCGATCGGGCATGCGTGTAAACAGCATGCTTTTGTAGGCGCCTATACCTCACTATCTCATGAAGGTGCAATATAGACCACTGGATTTGTCAGGAAAAGAGGAGTGGCTGAGATTGATTTGCGACAGAAATCTCATGCCGCAAAGCCCGCGCGTCATGCCTTCTTCGGGCGCGTGTTTCGAGACGACCATGCCTGGTCGGTCTTGGCCAATCAGTCAGGCGTGCAGACGGCGGGCTGGTGTACACCTTCGTACCTCATTTTCCCATAGAAACGTGATCTAAGCCACTCAATTTGTCCGGCGAAGTTGAGTTATCGAGATTGGTTTGCGATTGGGAAGTGTGACCACACCAAGTTTGGACGTGCGAATCGAGGAAACCAGCTATGGTATGCCTTGGCCGATCGGGTATGGAGATAGATGGGCCCACAGTGATCGTGTTGATACTCACCGGATCTGCTTAGTCTATTCCTGGACCCTCCATTCGAGCAAGAGAAAATGGACGCTCGTGATCGATTTGCGACGCAAAACCCTAATTAGGGTTTTTGGCCGGATGTGTGTTAGCTAGTTTGGATAACCGAAAATGCGTGTTATATACCTCATTTGGAGAGGCCGATTTTGTGGGGCACTTATTAGGACGGTGCTGAGTGCGGTGGTATGTGTTCGACCATCTCAGGGTTAATCTATGCCATCCAACCATGATGGTGAAGTTGGATGGTCGTGATCAATTTTAGGTTTTTAGTGGACTTTTCTGCGACCCTCAATTCTCCACGCTAACCCAACTTTGGACAATCGTATATTGCAATCTGGTCAGGTTAGGGAAGAGTCGGTCATGCAGGTAGGAAGAAGGTCCGCCGGTGTACAGGACAAGCTTTTCCTAACCGGTTATTGGATAATCTACACCGTCCAACCATGCTGGTGAAGTTGGACGGTCGTGATGAATTTTAGACTTCCGTAGGCGGTCTTGTGCGCACAAGCTTTTTCCAAGATGCTCCACACCAGTCTGGATATCCCATTCTGGGCTGACGTTTGGTGATTATTTTGTCAGGCGTGAATTTGCACCTATGTGGACGACTTGCGTGGTCGTGATTATTTCCAAGACTGACGTAGACAATCTAGATACTCGATCGGGTTAGTATAACACTCCGAGAACTGCAGCCTGTACGGCTATTTCGTATATGCTTCATTATTAACGCTTGGAGATTCGTGTTGCTCTGCTGAGAGCAACACTCAGTCATCATACCGCACCAATAATGAGAATGGAGCAGTACAGGAAATACAAGGCTGGTCATGCATTAATTGATAATGCTATAAGTTTATAGTGAGGAAGTATTCGTCATTTTATCAGTGGATTTATCCTTTGCAGGATGTTAGCGCATAATTTCGGCCTTTACAATTTTAGCCTTTAATGGAAATCCACCATCAACACCCCTCTAATCTTCAGAAGTTTTCTGGTGTTCTTGAAGAGTTGAAGGAAAAGGAAGGAGATTCAGCAAATAAAGTCTATTGTTTTAAGAACTCTTGAAATTCAGAAGGCCCTGGTTTGGCATCAGTCAAGAAGGTTTGTTGGAATTGACTCCTTTCTTCACGAACCTTATGTTCTAATGTCTGTTGATGACAAGGAGTTCGGGGATGATAAAGAATTTTTCAAGAATCTTAATGTCTAGGAAACTTCTTATGAGAATTTATTCTTTTACTTTAAGAAGGATAACTAGGGTTTGGTATAGCAAATATCGTGATTACACATAGCTATTGCCAACGATTTTCATCTTACAATGTTTTAGATTTATGTATTTAAATTCTTAGTTATTTGGAAGATGATTTTGCAGTATTAATCTTTATTGATTTTATATATTGCAAAAATGTTATGGGATATGTGTGTTTACGTCCGTGAACTATGATTGTCCCATATATGTCAAAAGTTAAGTCTATTATGTCATTATGCAAATATTGATAAAAGATAGAATGAACTTTTGTATATTCCGCAATATTGATCTTTTCCTAATCCATTTCTATGTGAAAGTACTGTATGGCTACGTAAGTTTTCTTATGTTGAGCATTTCAGATTAAATTAATCATTAAGGTTCCTTTGTGGTTAATTTAATTGAGTTTTCTGGATACAAATTCATGTTTCATGTGATTTGTTAATGTCCAAAGAAATCCTTCTTTTCTTGTAAAAGTAAGGTCGCTCTTGTTGTTCTTTCGGGAATGACATTTTATGGGGGAGAGTTCTTAATTGAACTTGTGCTTAATTGTTGATTAAAGAATTTTTTGATGGTTGTAGTAATGAAGGTTCGAACTCTAAGACTTGTGAAGGTGAAGGATTTTTAGATTTATAAAAATTATATACAAAAATATTGACAAATCGGTAGAGAGGTACTGGGACTAATGATTTGGCCAATCTTCATAACATAGGGCTCAATGATTTATTCTCAACAATAATCGCTCAAAACATATATGGACTCTTATTTTGCCAAATTAGATTCTCAAAATATTGATTGTAAATGTTAAGCATGGAACATCAAATCACCTAAGCTAAGCATGACCCATCTAATCAAATAACACCCAATTTAATCAAATCATATTTCAATTAATTTTTAATGCAAAAGTCTTAAAAAGAATTAATAAAATTATCCATGTATGAAGCTCGGCCTCCTCCGTCGTCCCAGTGTTGGGGTTTAACTCATCATAGTAAAAATGCTCTCAAAATAATTTATTATGGCTCAAAAATGGTTTACAAATGATGAGAATATGAGAAATACAATAAAACCAGAGAACTACGACCCTAAGTGATAAAATAAGACTGCTGAACCTCTGTCGCAAACGCTGAGTAAAATAAGACTGCCTGTTTACGACCCACAGGTGTTAGTAGTTACTACTGTAGAAAAACGACTGCTGTTGCAGGTCCGTTCTTCGTGTTCTTCATGTTCATCAGCAGCAGCAGCAGCAGAAACCGAGTTTGGGAAAACTCGAATTTCTTCTTCTCTGGCTCTCCTCAGCCCCCAGACTCTCGACACCCTCTCTGCTCAACCCCAGCAACCTATTTATAGCCAACATACCCATCGAATCTCGCTCATTCACTCCATATAATTCTCCATTACTCGGAAAATATTTTTTCCCATTTTCTTCACTGTCAGCCGAGATATGATCTTCTCCATCCCCTCTGCCTGCGCATATGAGCTGTAATACTTCCATAGTTGCATAAACACTTAAGAAGATCAGATATCTTCCCCATTTAGTCCACAAAACTTCCCAAAAATTCCTCTCACAGAGAACTCGAGCGTATCTTCCCTGTTTAACTCTCGATTGAAAGTTAGCGGATTCTAGCCAAATTTAACTCATTCCAACGCTCAGAATAATCTTGTTATACTCAATAGATATGACCCAATTAATTCCAGCCATTTAGTTTCTCCACAAATCCATCGAAAATCAATTTGAAAATCTTCCAGGGAGAGAATATATTTTCCCGCCAAAAATGAAATTTGAATTATGAGAAGAAAAGTGTCCTCCCCCTAATCCTGTACGGGTGTCCCTTTAGCAATTGGGGTGGAAATAGTAATTTTTCTGGGTTCCTCCGGTACATTTCTGGGACGCTTCCGGTGCATTTCTGAGGTGCCACCGGTACATTATCCTGGGGTGTAAAACACTACTTTTCGAGCTCATTTCGCCGCAAAGGCTTATATCTCTAAAAACATCTACAAAAACACAAAATAACACAATAAGTACTTAATCGAGTCTAACAATACAGAATATTGAGAACAAAATAGACACATAAATGCGTCTATCAAATACCCCCAAACTTATTATTTGCTAGTCCTCGAGCAAAAATAAAAAAATAAAACCGAGTTAATCTCGGGAGGGCTTATAAGAGATATACCCACAAAACCTTAATACTCCAGACCCTAGCTATCTACAACGAACCTTGGAAGGCACTAAAGAATCTCCTTGGTTGGCATACTTATTGACTACAAGAGGAAGTACCCTGATGCGAAATTCCAATTGATGTACACGAGTTTGCACTCAAGCATACTAAAATTCATATATAAGTGACATAGCTCTACTCAGATAGTTGCACTATGGACATCATATTCGGAGTCAAACTAATCACATGGAAAGATTAAGAGATGTATATAGAAAAACATAGATGGTTTTGATGTTTACTAAGTGAACGGCGTTTCCCATATCTGTCTGAAGGCCACTGCCAGAATGAACCTATCCTAATGGACTGAGATACCGGACTGACTAATATCAACACAACTGGCATATACAAGGGAACCAGTGGTCAATAACTTAAATCTCGATCAACAAACTGGCAAATACAAGGGAACCAGCAGTTGACTACACAGAACAATAACCATTTTTTTTTAGATTAACGTCATGAATAGATCTTTTTGATCCAAGCGCATGCTTCTTGTCAGCAGATTACACGATAGTTCCCACGGGTCCTGCATTCCACGCTTGCTTAGGCGACGGAAACAGGGAGAACACGCGCATATTGCTATCCAAGTGTTAATACTTATTCCGATTGGTCTAACTGGTCCGGCTTTTTTTTTTTAGTAACTCAGTCACTCTAATTCACCCTAGCAGTGGTAACAACTTGAATCGTGTGCCCCACCTAATCACTTAGAGTACATAGTTTAAAAACAAAATAAAATAAAAATAAAAGTGAAAAGGACTCAACGAGATATGGTGAAACTATCATGTTATTTCTAACACCCGAGCTCTGTGCTTTTATGAATAGACTCTTTAGATGTTTCCATCTAATCATATTGGTTCCTCAACTCCTACAACCAAAATGCTTCCATCCACTTAGATTGGTTAGTGCCATCCTAAATACGCATAAATTTCTAGGCTCTGGAGTTTATTTATTGCAACTAAAAAGTTTCTCCCATACCCCCAAACTTAAATCTAACATTGTCCTCAATGTTCTAAAGATAAAATTAAAAGCACGAACAAGGAGAAACTGTTACCATTTGAAGCAAAAGAGTTAAGGAAAGATATTACCGTGTTGCATGAGATTGGGTTACCTCCCAAGAAGTGCTAAGTTTAAAGTCTTCAGCCAGACTTAGGAAAGGATTAGTCAACTCGAACCATAAAGTAACAGTCGAAATAACTGTGGGTCTTCAAAACTAAATAGAGCTGACCAAAGGAAACTGCAATGAACCAAGAAAGTGGACAAAAATAGCATGCCCTTACCTAGTTTCCTGAAAACTATCGCTAATTGCGGTTCAGGTTCAGGTTCTATGAAAGGGTCTAAATAGAATATTTTCATTGGCTGCGTTTCTTCATATATGGGATCCGAATCACTAGGTCTTAGAGTCTGTAAAAACTCAAATACGAACTTAGAATCACGAAGTAATAACCTAAATAATTGCGGATCCTCTAAGTCAATCAGATATGACTTACATAGTTGACCACAGTGAGAGTAGTGGTCATTCTTAGGAAAATGTGTCGATTCTATTAACCTAAAGTACTTAGGCTTAGTCTCAGAACTTAATATTCGACTCATTTGAAACGTTCCCACAGTTGGAAGAAAACTATTTGGTGGGAAAACAAATTCAATCTGGGTATCATAGCCTGGGCAAACCACATCAACCAGAGGATGGGTTTCTAATAACTGAACTCCTTCATGGACATCATTAGGCTCGGGAAAACGAGTATGAAGGTAACCTTGTAAAATGGTCGAGGCACAGATATCAAGTCCTAAGTGTGGGGACTTTCTGAGAGTTAAAGGTAAGGCACTAGGAAGTGAAAATCACCCCCAAACTTAGAGTTTTCAGTGTCTCTAGATAGACCTCTAATTATTTCTTGAATTTCCGTATATTCAGAGTCCTTAAAATATTCAAGAGATTCTTCTAAGTTATTATCAGGTAGTGCATCTTTACTCATCTCTACGGGTCTATCTTCTTCTTCCAAGACTATTGTTTCTAAGTCGCTAGACTCTAAAACAGTATTTTCGAAATGAACCCGTTCCTCTAAACCACTATCGGCTTCGTAATCAAAAGGAAAATCTACATCGTCTAAAACGGTGGTATCCCTAATCAAATCCTCGTCCTTTTGAATAGTTGAATAATCATAAAAATTATTTGGATTTGAACTAGAAATAATATAAGCACTATACAGCTCAACTGGATTACTAGACTCCTGATCACTATGCCTACATATTTCAGATTCTTCATTACTGCTATCCTCATCATCATAGTACGAAGATGATTGAACCTTATCTAAATAAGTAGTGTCTTTTATTCTAACCTCGTCCTCTAAATTAGGCAAATATTCACTATTTACATCAAGGGTAAAATTGGAAACACTATTTTGGAATGTAAGATTATTTCGAGAAAGTCTTTCGTTCGTCTCAGCCATCAGCTTGAGGGATTCCTCTATAGAAAGTTCACTCATTATTGTAGTTCTTTCGTCTAGAATTACACTATTCATCTCAGCTAACTTACGCGTCGACTCAGCTAACTCCCTGAGGGACTCTTCTAAAGGAGGAATAGGAACAGAGGGATCATAAAAAGGACTACTTTTCAATAGTTTGATTGTATCCTCTAGAGACGAAGAACTAGTACTATAATTTTCTTGCTCGTAAGACTGATGCATGTGTGGATAGTAATTGGGCTCACCAGGGTATGACCCATATCCTTCCAAATGATGGCGTTCCCAACCACTATTCCCAACATGGTCATAGAAAGGATGATGTCCATATTCAAATTCAGGTCGATATTCATTGTATTGGCTTCTATCATACCATCTCGACATTCTTAAATGCAAGGGAATTCTACACAACCACAAACAAGGCCGACTCGACTCCACCAAAGCAAACCTAAAGATTTCTAGCAAACAAAAAGCATGATGGCTCCACTTAGATTGTTTTCTAGACCAGCTTCTATTCCTTCGAAAAGGAATTCGTTACAATTTGAGCACACCCCTCTGGAATCAATCCGAGCTAATGTAAGTTGAATCGAGGCGAGGGAAGCTTAGTAGAGCTTTGATACCCAAGGCCTCACCGCATTAGAAGGCGGCGCAGTCACTCATTCAACTCACAGAAACCATCATGAACTTTGAAGTGTGCTTAAAGAGGAACCAATATTTTTCGAACGAGTTTCCTATTAAGCTCGTTACCCTATCGGTCTCGTTCTATTCCAAATTTTAAAGCTTGGGTTCGCGTTAGGTTTCGTTTTCCTAAGGCGGACAAGAAGGGAGCGGTGATGAAATCCGAACCCTTATCTTGTATTGGCCAGGCCTTGCCCTTTACTAGGAATTTAAAAACAGTCCAAATTCGTCCTCAATCAATGAATCACCTTAAGGAATACAGTAACTCGCTTACAGGAGATTCGCGAGTGTTTCGATGGACTTACCTCCCGTACCAGACGGGGGATGAACCGTTGAAGTCGACTCGGGCCACGAATTTTATGTCATGTATGAACCCGAGGGGCCGAGACGATAAAGTAATCGTCGTCCTTACCTGCACACAGTTTATATAATTTTTTTTTTTTAATAATAATACCCTTCCGTAGGGTAAAAAAAAAAGTCCAATTGTTTAAAGTCCAAAGTCCAAAATAAATAAATAAAAAATTACATTTTTCTTCACACACTCTAAAAAAAAATTTAAAAATTCAAAATTAAAAATTAAATCCTAAAATTGTCCTTTTTTTCTTCTCTTTTCGCTTTTCGCTTTAAGCTTTTTCCTCTCCAAGTCCTTAGTGCTCCACTTCGAACCTGTAATACAAAGACACAACCAAAGAGACGTAAAAAAGAACAAATGGAATAATAAAAAAAATAATAATAAAAAAACCTAAAAATTCTACCTAAGCACAAATCCGCGTCGGGGCGCCAAAATGATTAAAGATTTTTTTGATGGTTGTAGTAATGAAGGTTCGAACTCTAAGACTTGTGAAGGTGAAGGATTTTTAGATTTATAAAAATTATATACAAAAATATTGACAAATCGGTAGAGAGGTACTGTGACTAATGATTCGGCCAATCTTCATAACATAGGGCTCAATGATTTATTCTCAACAATAATCGCTCAAAACATATATGGACTCTTATTTTGCCAAATTAGATTCTCAAAATATTGATTGTAAATGTTAAGCATGGAACATCAAATCACCTAAGCTAAGCATGACCCATCTAATCAAATAACAACCAATTTAATCAAATCATATTTCAATTAATTTTTAATGCAAAAGTCTTAAAAAGAATTAATAAAATTATCCATGTATGAAGCTCGGCCTCCTCCGTCGTCCCAGTGTTGGGGTTCAACTCATCATAGTAAAAATGCTCTCAAAATAATTTATTATGGCTCAAAAATGGTTTACAAATGATGAGAATATGAGAAATACAATAAAACCAGAGAACTACGACCCTCAGTGATAAAATAAGACTGCTGAACCTCTGTCGCAAACGCTGAGTAAAATAAGACTGCCTGATTACGACCCACAGGTGTTAGTCGTTACTACTGTAGAAAAACGACTGCTGTTGCAGGTCCGTTCTTCGTGTTCTTCATGTTCATCAGCAGCAGCAGCAGCAGAAACCGAGTTTGGGAAAACTCGAATTTCTTCTTCTCTGGCTCTCCTCAGCCCCCCAGACTCTCGACACCCTCTCTGCTCAACCCCAGCAACCTATTTATAGCCAACATACCCATCGAATCTCTCTCATTCACTCCATATAATTCTCCATTACTCGGAAAATATTTTTTCCCATTTTCTTCACTGTCAGCCGAGATATGATCTTCTCCATCCCCTCTGCCTGCGCATATGAGCTGTAATACTTCCATAGTTGCATAAACACTTAAGAAGATCAAATATCTTCCCCATTTAGTCCACAAAACTTCCCAAAAATTCCTCTCACAGAGAACTCGAGTGTATCTTCCCTGTTTAACTCTCGATTGAAAGTTAGCGGATTCTAGCCAAACTTAACTCATTCCAACGCTCAGAATAATCTTGTTATACTCAATAGATATGACCCAATTAATTCCAGCCATTTAGTTTCTCCACAAATCCATCGAAAATCAATTTGAAAATCTGCCAGGGAGAGAATATATTTTCCCGCCAAAAATGAAATTTGAATTATGAGAAGAAAAGTGTCCTCCCCCTAATCCTGTACGGGTGTCCCTTTAGCAATTGGGGTGGAAATAGTAATTTTGGGGTGGAAATAGTAATTTTTCTGAGTTCCTCCGGTACATTTTTGGGACGCTTCCGGTGCATTTCTGAGGTGCCACCGGTACATTATCCTGGGGTGTAAAACACTACTTTTCGAGCTCATTTCGCCGCAAAGGCTTATTTCTCTAAAAACATCTACAAAAATACAAAATAACACAATAAGTACTTAATCGAGTCTAACAATACAGAATATTGAGAACAAAATAGACACATAAATGCGTCTATCAATTGCCAAATCTTTGTGGGGAGTGCGGCTGTGGAGTATTGTATGAGTTATCTTGTATCTTTATAAACTCCTTGATGAATACACTAAGTTTCGAATATGTGAAATCATCGAAACAAAGTTGATATGTTCTCTTTTAGTCATGAATATTCTCTTTGAGAATTTCATTATGATCCTGCTAGTTTTCGTACCTTTGCCAATTTATATTGACAAAAAGGGGGAGAATTATTTTGTAGTTCACATTACATACATATGGTTTACAGATCATTATGTAAGGGGGAGTGGTTTTCATTGTGAGATGAAGTATTGACTAATGGGGAGTGATACATATCACCATAGTATTATTATCAAAGTTGTGATACAAATGACTTTGTTGCTATGTAATAATACTATGACACTGTATAACAATAATTGAGAACACTCGTTTTCTTCTTGTTATGGCTACAGATCTTCAACAGCTATGACGCTGAGTTGAACACGTTCAGAATCACTGGAGTGACGAAGAGTTCAAGGAATGTTGAAGAACCAAGGAAATCAAGCATTTGGATGAGAAGCTACAAAGTTTATTTATTTTGTAATCCATATGTATTGATAGTTTTTGTTAGAGCATTGCTCGGTCGAACTCGCATGTGTTTCTATCTCAAGCATGTTTGTCAATGTTAGTGATCAAAACTATAAGTCTTGATTTCTAGCCTATTTATAGATGTCTCAGACTAGGATATAGATAGTGTAGATGAGCTTAGATCTCTCATCGTTCATCTCTTGAAGACGAAGAACTACTAAGGGGAGCTTGTGGACTTCTTCGACAAAAAGGTATGTGGAGACTTGAACTCATCTATCACTTGGAAAGTCTATTTCTACTATCTCCTATATATATTGAGACATAAGTCGTGTTACGATATAGTTTTCTCCATACACATTTGAGATTTCGAGCTGAGTATATCTCGCTTACATATTTCTCGAAATATGTGTTGGTAAGCTTTCGCTTCGACCAAGTTCATCTTATATCATGAGAAAATTGACGAGTAACATCTTACATGGTTTGTGTGATACAATCATTTGATGTAGGCTTGGAATGTTTCGATAATGATTATTTCAATATCTTGAAAATTGCTTTGATGCTAATAGTGTGTGAAAACGGCTATTGTCATTATAGAAGAATGTTTCAATGATTGAAATAAAGAGTTGAGAACGTAACCATGTTTGGATATAAGCATATATAGTGTGTTCGCACATTAGTGTATAAATCCACAAACCGGGAACCAAGTGTATGCATATGTGTATATACCAAATTGGTGAAGGAGACAAGATAAGTATGCGTACCTGTACGCATACTGACGGATATTTTCGAACCGAAAATATCTGCTGAGTTTGGGAATTACAAACTCCTAAACTAGTCACCTTAAGTATGCGTACCCATACGCATACTAGCGGAAGTTTTCGTACCGAAAATTTTTGCTGAGTTTGGAAACTTAACAAACTCAAAATCCGGTTGCTTAAGTACGCATACCCGTACGCATACTTAAGCTGGTTACTTTGTCAAATCGGTCAATTCATGGACTTAAACATTTAAATCATAAGGAATGCAATCTTTGCAACCCATGGCTATAATGTTCATGATTGATTCAAGTGAATCAAACCGATTTGGTTTCAATTATGTTTTCTATAACAATTGAACAACTCTTTAACTAGTTTCATTTGAGTCATTTGAACTAGTTATGGTTAAGATGAATAATGTTGATATGAGAGTAATCATATGGATAACCTCGGTTAACTATTTGTGAACTAACCTGGTGTACATGTTTAGGTACGGTTACATAAACCTAAATGAGGGTACATTTCATTTGTGTGTAACAAGCTAAGTTCAATCTATCGGTTGAAAGATATTAGCTTGGTTGAATCAGGTTTTTAACTAATGGTGAATATTGAATGCTTTGTTACCAACGTAACCTGGATTGCAAACCCTGATTTGAAAACTATATAAAGGAGAACTCTAGCAACTGGGAAACCTAATCCCCACACTTCATGTGTGTTACTAGTTGCATAACTAGAGTTGATTCTCCTTTAACCTTAGGTTTCTTCTCGAGACCCTGTAGGTTAACGACTTGAAGACTTCATTGGCATTGTGAAGCCAGACCCAACTATTATCTTTGTAGTTGCGTGATCTGATCTTGACGTTTCTATCGTGTTGAGTGCAATTGAAATAATTGGCTCGAGATTTTACATCTCCGATAGGCAAGATAGAAAAGTAATCACAAACACTTCGTCTCATCGTTTGTGATTCCACAATAAGTTGTTTCGGTAGTCGATTAAGTTATTGTGAGGTGATTGATAATTCTAGGCTGTTCTTCGGGAATATAAGTTCGGGTTATCCATTGGTTCCTGTTCACCTTGATTTATCAAAAGATGGAACAAAAACTCTTGGGTATTTCTGTGGGAGACATATTTATTTGATCCTATAGACTTTTTTGTGTGAGACAGATTTGTCTATCAAGTCTTCCACTTTGGGTCGTAGCAACTCTTGGTTGTGGGTGAGATCAACTAAGGGAATCAAGTGCATAGTATCATGCTGGGATCAGATACGTAAGGAGCGCAATTGTACATTGAATCAGTGTGAGATTGATTAGGGTTCAACTACAGTCCAGTCTGAAGTTAATTGGTAGTAGGCTAGTGTCTGTAGCGTCTTAATACAGTGTGGTGTTCAATCTGGACTAGGTCCCGGGGTTTTTCTTCATTTGCGGTTTACTCGTTAGCAAAATTTCTGGTGTCTATGATATTTCACTTCCGCATTATATTTTGTTATATAATTGAAATATCATAGGTTGTGCGTTAAGATCAATCAATTAGAATATCCAACCTTGGGTTGTTGATTTACATTGATTGACACTTGAACATTGGTCTTTGGTACCGTTCAAGTTACTCCTCTTATTCAATCGGGCTCACAGATTTCTATTTGCTGATTGCGGATTGAATTAAGAGTTAGAGATATTAAACTCCTTGATATACTTTATTCTAGATTGAGTCTGACTGTCTATTTGATTCTCTAGAAAGTGTATTGGAGTAAGTCATCTCAGATTTCCAACCGAATTGTTGGGTGTGGTTGTTAGACCCGCACATTTTCAATTGGTATCAGAACAGGCAAACACATTAAAGACCTGATAAGTTTGTGTTTGTAGCGATCTGATATGGACAAAGGTGCTATCTCTATAAACGTACCACCAGTCTTCGATGGCTCTAATTACTTGTGGTGGAAAATTTCTATGCGTGCCTTTCTTCAAGCGCGTGATTTCCAATCATGGGTTTATGTAGTTAATGGATATAATGCTCCCGTTGTGGCAATAAGGAATGCAACTATTCCAAATAACATTAGTCAATACAATGCTGCCGAGATACTTGCTGCAAAGCAAAACTCCTACGGTTTGAATGCCATCATACATGCCGTTACCCCAGATCTTCAGCACCATGTGACTACGTGCACTCGGTCTAAAGATGCGTGGGATATCTTAGAAACCGTATTCGAAGGAAATACCAGTGAGAAGGAAGCTAGGCTTCAAAACACTAATTCCGATTGGAAAAACCTTTGTATGGCAGATGAAGATTCATTTGATGAGTTTAATCACAAAGTGTCTGAAATTGTTAATGCATCTTTTGCATTGGGTAAGACTATTCCTGAAAAGGACATTGTGATGAAAATTCTCAGATCACTACCATCTAGATACAATTCTAAGAAGCATGCCATCGTTGAGGGAAATAACCTTGATATTCTTTCTAGAAGTACTCTTGTGGGAAAGATTAAATTACTTGATCTTGATCAGAGTGCAGTCAGAATTTCTGCATTCAATGCTGTAATCGTTCCAGCAAAGCCTCTAATTTGTCATGGGATGATGAATGATGTTCTAGTCATGTTGATTTTGATAAATCACTGATAACACAAAAGATCAAGGATATGGTAATGATAAACAAAAGATGCAAGAGATTGTCTTCTCTCTCTATTGCTTTTGATGATTCAAGTCATGAAAAATCTCAGTGTCACAATGAGTTACATACTACTGCAGTGTGTACGGAAAGTTCAGCCTTTTCGGAAGAAGTTTCTTGTGATTCAAACTCCATTTTGGAATGCGAATCTGAGACTGAGATCCTAAAATTTCTGGATAAGATTGTAGAAATTCACCAGGAAAACATTCAACTAAAATAATTGTTGAATAAACTTGAGTCGTCACTACAGGTGAAATCTCTTGAGAATGATTGTCTTAATGATGAATTCACCAGAACCCTATTACTAAAGGAAAAAGAGATCAATTCTCTCAAGTGTGACCTGCAAAGGTTGTAAGGAATCTCAGGCAAAATTTCAGCAATGTTATTTGGTCAAAAGGCTTTCGGAAACACATAAGGTTTAGGGTTGAAAGGAAAGACTGTAAGCACAGCAGACTCGGTTATTCCAACCAGCTTTGGATCAGTCAAACCTGAGCGTTGTGATAAACAGGTTTCAAATATACAAAGCAAATCCCATTTGCTCTGCGCTTTTTGTGGAAGTACAAGCCATGTCCAGAGTAAGTGTTGGAGATTCAAGAGGAACTGTAGAAAAATTACCAAACTTCAAGATAACATGCAAACGATGAATCTGACTATAGAGAAACAGTCAGAGACGTATAGGTACAAGAAGAAATCCAAAAGAATCATAGGGAGACTAGGTAAGTCCATCTACTCAACAAACCTTGAAAGGTCACCTGGTGACACAAGATGTGAACACTCTGTTCACTCTATTACTATCTAAATCATAGTAATAAATCGTATCCTTATTTTGGACTTGAAAAATAAGGATTACTTCAAGGTTGATTCAAGTCTTGTAAATCTTTTGTTGATTTTTCTGTTCCATATTGAGCAAGTAAATATTTTATTGTTAAGATTGATAATGGATCATGAACCTGGAGACTTTTTCAAAGTCCTTTAGGGTTTTGATATCCTGAAGTCTATTTATGTTCATTTGTGAACATCACTGTTCTTTACCTTCTTTTCTAAAGATACAGTCTCATGGCTCCTATAACTAGAGGTACCACGAAAAGAGATGTTGTAGAAGCAGTTAATGTGTATCTGTGTGAAGGAATTGCTTCTTTAAGAAAAATGAAGGCGAAAAACATGACTGATGATCCAGGTTCTTCCTCTAACTACCTATTGTATGTTTGTCATTCCGATAATAACTTTAGGGCTATGGTGGAGGATTTCATCAGGAAAAGAAATGGTTTAAAATCTCGAATCATTTCTTCTCTAAGAGATATCTCTCACTATGAACAAATGTTGTCTCTAACAAAGAACACTCTGCGTGAACTGAAAAGAGAACTTAGTGAGTTAACTGATATTTCTGAAGATTTAGAGGAGTTGAATGATCCCATTATCAATAACTTTTTCAATAATGAGAAGGAATTCTCCTTAGATGCCCTGAGAAATATCTACAATGTCTAATAAATCTTCTTTTTATGTTTTTAGAAGAATAACTAGGGTTTGGAATAGCCATTATTGTGAGTACACATAGCTATGTCCAACGATTTTCATCTTCATGTTTTTAAATTTATTTATTTAAATTCTAAGTTTTTTGGAAGATGATTTTTGCAATTTATTCTTTATGATTTTATATATTGCAAACTGTTATGGGATAAGTCGTTTACGTCCGTGATCCTGTGACTGCAGTATTGGTCTGTAGCGCCCCCTAAGCTAGCAGTTGACTAATCCAAGAGATTAACTAAATAAGAGGCATTAAAAATCTAAATCATTTACTTAAACATTCAACTAAGAAATCTGTTACAAAACTTAACCCAAGACTAGCCCCGCTCAGAAATATATATATATATATATATATACAAGAACTCCTCTCAAATGATACATATATAATAGTCATTTGGTTTACAAATACAATATGCAATATAATAAACATAGTAAAAATTAACCAACTAACGAAATCAACCCTTGAAGCTTTCGCTGCGCAACTATGATCTATCTCTGAAACTGAAAGTGGGAATGGGTGAGAACATCATCCCTAAAAGGGGTGCCCAGTAGGAATAACATTTAACTTTCAAGTAATCATAAGCAAGAGTTGGAAAACAATACATGTTTTCCGAAACATTAAATAGTGACCAAGTCACTGAAATAAACAAACATGTATATGGACAAACTCCTTCTTCAAACAATGTACTATATTGAGTGTCGACCAATTCCTTAAACACCCTATTAGTTTATACTGGTGTCGACCAATTCCTTACATACCTAATACACATAAAAGCTCGAATTCATGTAGATACAAACAAAGGAGCGTATCCTATATACCACACGTGAAAATTCTCATTTCCCATAACAATTTATGTTGACAACAAAACATTACAGGTCCTTTCCAAACCATGGAAAGATTAACAGAATTATCGTAAAACAAGTTAAACAATGCATAGAATGCACAAACAGAAATGCATGAGTTTGTTAAACATAAACTTTTGTAAAAGAAACAACAATGGTTACCAAAGAGTTAAATGTATTTCCACCTCTTTTTATGATAAGCCACGCCTACCTCGAGATCCACGATCCACTGGTTCATCCTTTGAATCGATCGTTGTTAATACAGAGTAACTGTTAATCACACAAGAAGTCTAAGATTATAGCCAAAATGGCTCACACAAGAATCATACAAGTTTATCTAATGGTCTTAGGCCCATTTAAGGTTCTACATCTTTTATTTATCTATCTTTAGCATAACTAAGGTTTACTAATTGAATTTGGTTGGTTCTATAGTCCATTAGATAAGTCTTGTGAATATCTACAACTTTGTAGAAGAAGCCAAAGGTTAATTCGGACCATATGGGTCCAAACATTCAAAATATGAATATTAAGTTTAAGCCCAAGTCCACTAAACTGGTCCTTAATCTAAAGGCCCAGTCCAACTAAGTCAACCAACGGTCACTAACGGTCAAAGTGATGGTAGGGGGTCAACTAACAGTAAACGTCAGTCAACAGAGTCAAGGTCAGGTCAAATCCAGGGTCAATGGTAAACGAGTCAAGACTAGTGACTCAGTGGGTCAAACCCGATTCAACTCAGTCAGATGGACTAAGTCAGCTAGAGTCAGATACATGACTAGGCTGAATGGCACAAGGCCAAAATACTTGTACAAGCCAGAGCCATTACTCAGGCCAAGGAAAGCTAATGCACAATCACTGTGCAACACCAAAACTCTAAACTCTACAACTCTAACTCAAGTTTAATTTAAAACTAATAATACATCAATTGAATCATCAAGTAAACTTCAAATTTCAATTACAATTATAAATTCTATTTACCTGCAATTGCAGCCCTAAGCCAAACTCAGATCAGCAACTCAAACAACACTCAAACCTCATTCTAAACCCATTCCTTGTAATACAATCACAAACCTAGCTTTACAACTACAGATTCATTCACTATCCCATTGGCACTATCCACTCAGTCATACACTACAACTTCAGTTCCATTTACATTTCAGACATCTCTGCCACACTCTTCATCTGCACATTTAAATTCCAGTGGTTGTAACTACATAATGACTGCCTCAACTCAACTCAACTCAGTTCCATTACAGCCACAACCTGCATTCCAGAAATCCTCCTATCTCTATTTCCATTATTGCAATAACAACAAATCCATACATTCATCTCTTTAACTGCAACTCATACCATACCCTGCAAAACAATCTCAATTCCGTCTTCATTTCACATGCACAATCAACTCCAGCTATCCCTGTACCTTCAACTTCTTTATATCACTAACCTTGTGACTCAGACATATCAACATCTCCACCACCATTCTCAATACTCTGGATTTAACCAAACCTACACCACCTACAACTTCAGATACAATCAACATCACAAGTTCTAACTAACAACATCCTGCCGTAATGGTATCACCACCCGACCTTACTTGAAATTTCACTTAAACAGTATCATACAGCCACAACCACTTCAAAACAACCAACTCTACCCACCTGCAGTTCATATTCAGTTCCCAACTAATTTATCTCCAACACCAACAACTTAGCCAAACCTCAGATATCTGCTTCTTGTTAGAACCTTACTTAATCCATAACTTCAACTGAACAACAACCCCATCATTCTTTAACTATTAACAACTCAAATACCAACCATTTCCACATATATCAAACCTGAAGAACAGAACACTAATTTGCATTGCAATCAAAATTAAACTCATACTAACAATTATAATTTATACCTGATCAAAACCCATCTCAAATCTTCTCTTGAAAATCTCAATTTCAACTTCAATTTCTTCCAGAAACCCTAACTCTTCAATTAATCATCAGAGAAACTTCAATACAACAATTCATCCACAACCCTCGTGTTCTTCATCTATCTGAAGCTCAATTAACCCAGCAATTCACCTATAAACTCGAATTCATTCTCAAGACCCTAATTTCAGTAATAACAACATCATCTCCTTCTTCTCCCGAGCTCAAATAACATCAACACCACCACCAGCAAACATCTTAAAGTTTCCCCTAAGTTTATTTTCGATTATGACGGTCTCTGAATCAATTCTCAGAAACAGAAGCAGAAGAGAAGAGAAAGAGGAAAAGAAGAAGAATGAAGAAGAAAAGAAAAGAAAAGAGATCGAGTTTATCTTGTCGATCAGGAGATAAGACCAACCAAAAATGATAAAGGAACTCTCCCAAATGATATGGGCAGCCACAACGTGTCCTTGTTGCATCGAAAGCATTTTCCCGGAAATGACGATTTTCCCCTTCATGTTGTCTTGATGTTTTCTTCTTCGTCCGGTATCCGATTCACACGTTCGAGTAGTCCATTTCGCATAACTTTTCGATATCTAATCGATGGTACTAGTTTCGTATCTAGATCGTTGTTAGATTAATTTCTAATAACTAACGTCCGTGTTAAACTAATCGAACTATTATCGGCTAAATCATCACTTGACTGGTCTAATAGCGTTGACGAGCTTGAGGGTCTTTACATTCTCCCCACCTTATATCATTTTCGTCCTCAAAAATCAAACCATCCTTCTGGTCTTCAAAAACTCCCCACCTTATACAATAATCTTATCTCCTATCTAAGCGCAAACAAAATAAAACAAAGCACAAACCTATATGGCTTTCTACAACTAAAATTTGTGGTTCTGGGTTCAAGTACGCTGATTTAAATTCTATCAAATAGGGAAGTCTAAGTTTCTGAAACTAATTTCTATTTTATAAAATCTCTGTCTCTAATTACAAGGGAGATTCCTACGAATCTTTCTAAGTGAAAATTATATCTATCGGTTCCATAAAGAATTATACCAAACTTCTATGATCAGTGATCTCTGAATGCAGTTGCCCTGTCAAGGTTGGCCAAGCCTAACAATGCCTTCCTACGAACAGAGAAAACACAACCTTCACTATTCCCCGGTGCTGGATTAACTAAGTATTTAATTTATTAAGATTAATTAGTCTCTAAACTTTTATTATAACTGGTGTAACTTAAAATTTTACTTGGTAAAATATATAAATAGTTTACATCATTTTAAGAAATTTAATCATCAAAATTTATTTTATTTTATCAATATAAGTAATCTCAACTCGATTTTACGTCAATTTATAATATCTTGTATTCTTAACTTTGTTGTAATACTATATATATAATTTTTAACTTAATTTTATAACCATTATCCAAATGTTATTTTCAATGTATCTATTTGTTTATTTCATTATTTGATTTGATATAAGTAAATAACCGCTAATAATTTTCCATAGTTGTTTTTTATTAATATTTTATTATTGTTATTATATTTATTTCTTATTTCTTAGACCGATAAAAAAAATTAATCGTAATTAATCATAATGGAAAGTTTAATTTTATTGATATAACTTTATGTCCTTTATATTATTTCTAAGTAAACCTTAAGTTGTACTATTGATAAAAATTACAT